>NC_053119.1:13358049-13535549 GCF_010015445.1 Perca fluviatilis | reverse complement strand
GCTGGGTTCAAAGGTGCAAGGTCTTGTACTTCATATTAGAGCTAAATGCATGCAATACTGTGAGGCTATTGATCTTGCAAGCGAGTAAATGTGGGTACATTGTCACGCATGTAAATGGTGTGGCAATAACAGAGTGTGGGGGCTCTCTGCTGAAAACGATCCTGCACTCTGTCATCTCTGGGATGTCAAAGCTCATACGTTACACCGTTAAAACACCCCCATAACTCTACCACCCAATGCTAATCCTACAGCACAATAATATGTACGTGAGTGTGCGTGCATGTGTGTGCTGTGCATGTATACTACATGTGTGTGTTTATGCTACATATTGCTCAATCCCTTTAGTGCTGATTATGAAGGTGTAGATTGATGGTTGGCCTCGACACGGTGTTTAATCACATTGGCATTCCAAAGCAAAGAAAAATGGCAGTTGTAATGAATTAGCATAGTGACATCATGTAGGGGTCATTCATTAGCAGCGGTTCAGAAACTGCGAAGAGGTACAAGACCGAGGAATTGGATGGATGGCATTAGAATAATGTGAAGGGTCTAAAAGGGGTCTATTGGACCCTGTGTGTTAAAAGTCAGTCAAAAGAAAGTGAGAAGGAGACAGCAAGTTGGACGCGAGAGCTGAGCTGTCTGACAGGTTCACATCGTGGCACGCAGGCAGTAAAGACATATTCCTCAAGACAGGGTCTCACATACATCCCTCTGATTCATCCCCAAGCTACTGTCCAGATCCACCTGCTTATCCACAGACCTATTCCATATTGACAATAAACCAAAACAAAATGACTAAAAACACCAGCATACTTCAATAGAAGAGCCTGTTGGATGCTCCAACAGCGTCTGAAATCCCTTCCCTTTACATCTTTCCAACATCTGAATTTGGGGGGCTTTCCAAATCCGACGTTCACAACCACTTCATGCAGCAATTGGCCAAGGTGTACGAAAACAAGAAAAAACATTTCTTGAACTTTTGTGTACAACTGAGTGCAATACAATGATGGCTTTACAGGACATACTGTCTGAATATGTCCTATTATACCCATATTTAAATGCTCATCTTGTCGTCCCGCTCTGTAAAAATCAGTTTTTTAACAACCTTCGAGTGTGGCTGTTCAGAACGGCTATAAAATCATATTTTTGAGCAAACTCCAGGCCTAATGCTACCGTTGGATTCTCACAAAGGCTGAACAACAAGACTAACTGGACGAAATATTACCAAATGACCTCACAGAGGAGAATTGAACATGAGTCTTTCACTTTTAAAAGGTTTCCCAAAAGTGGCACAGTATTAATCGTACAACACTTGAGCCTTTCAGAGGCTAGTGAGCGTGTCCTGACTAATACAGATTTCAACAGCTACTCAATACTCATATGGACACAGAAGGAATTCATGTCTCCCACACGGCTACACACACACACACACACACACACACACACACACACACACACACACACACACACACACACACACACACACACACACACACACACACACACACACACACACACACACACACACACAATAAAGGAAACAGGAAGAAGCCAGAGAAGATGAGATACTGGGAGGAGAGTATAAGAGCTTGTGTTCATTACAATCAATTAGGGTCAAGTTGAGAGCAGAGCCGGGTGGTGAGGTGTGGGGGGGTGGTGGGGAATGGGAGGCAGCAGAAAGAAAGGACGAGGGCTAGGGGGTGGCATCATGGCAAATGTGGAAAGAGGGCCAATTAAAGTGAAAGCAAGGGGAAATATGAATGATTTAGTGCTTAAACACACATGGACAGACACACACATATCTATGGAAAGCACACATCTATTGAATGTAATGTCAAGCTCAGTGTAATCCTACAGGAGCTGCAGTGCTGTGTGTTTTGTTAGTGTGGACATGAAACCTAATAACTAAAGGATGAGTGAGTAGCCTACATGAAAGGACTTGTCAGCCTCCTCCCCAGTGAACACTTTCAACTCTGCAGCCCTCATGCCACACTTTCACTGCTGTTTGACTTTTACAGGAATTTCACAATCAAGTTTGGAATCGAGAAAGGAGAGGAATTGACATCAGTTCAAGTTCAAATGACAATCAGTTATATCGCCACCTTCTATGGAGGAAATATTTATTCATAATTCAAATTGAAAGTCCAAAGAGAAATTGAAAGTCCAAAGAGAAAACAAAGCGAGATGAAATTAAAAATAATATTATTTTTTTCATTTGGCTTTGGCTTTTGAATTTAATATTTGGCTTTTGAATTTCAATTTATCATTGGCTTTTAATTTTCATTTAATATTTGGCTTCTGAATTTCAATTTAACATTGGCTTTTAATTTTCATTTAATATTTGGCTTTTGAATTTCAATTTAACATTGCCTTTTCATTTGGACTTGACACATGTCAATGTAAATGAGGAGGCGTGGCCCAAAGGCTGGTGGGAGGGTCTGAAACAAAAGGGGTGCAGAGGCACCTTATGAACAGCAGGGGGAGCTGACTGCTGAGGAGCACACTGTTGAGCGTCTGTCTGCAGCTTCACCAGCTTGGCCAGGCTTGGCCTCTTATTTCACATGATAGAAAATGATGATGTAGGCTAAACACAAACGACATTTCATGCAACAACCGTGAAGTTTTCATGTAGTTACTATAATTGGGCCCGTGTTAGTGAGGACTACATTAGGACTGTATTTAAAGCTGATTCTGGTTTCCAACTTCGCACTAGGTGTGTCTGTTTAAAACACGGACTCAGACAACTTCTTTCTTTTGATGTTATATTTAATCAAGGAACAGTAGAAACATGGGTGTGGGTAGCTCTGCTACGTGTGTTTGTGTGTCGTCAGATCTCGAGGACGCACACAATCTCAACCGGATCGTCATCGCCCGAACTGCGACCTCTCCTTTTTCTTTCTCTCACTTTTTCCTCCGGGTGGTGTGCGCGGTGTGAGGTGCGTGTCCGCGCTATTCTCCAACATTTACTCACAACAATCACTCCTGATTGACGGCCTTTTGTACGTAGTAGCCCGTGTAGGCTACTTTTTCATCATCATTTTCTATCATGTGAAATAATAGGCCAAGCCAGCCTGGTTGTGAAGCTGCAGACAGATGCTCCCCAACACTCAGCTCCCCCTGCTGCTCATAAGGTGCCTCTGCACCCCTTTCGTTTCAGACCCTCCCACCAGCCTTTGGGCCACGCCTCCTCATTTACATTGACATGTGTCAAGTCCAAATGAAAAGGCAATGTTAAATGGAAATTCAAAAGCCAAATATTAAATGAAAATTAAAAGCCAATGTTAAATTGAAATTCAAAAGCCAAATATTAAATGAAAATTAAAAGCCAATGTTAAATTGAAATTCAAAAGCCAAATATTAAATGAAAATTAAAAGCCAATGTTAAATTGAAATTCAAAAGCCAAATATTAAATGAAAATTAAAAGCCAATGATAAACTGAAATTCAAAAGCCAAATATTAAATTCAAAAGCCAAAGCCAAATGAAAAAAATAATAATATTTTTAATTTCATCTCGCTTTGTTTTCTCTTTGGACTTTCAATTTCTCTTTGGACTTTCAATTTGAATTATGAATAAATATTTCCTCCATAACCTTCAGCCATTAAACTGGATTTCCAATTACCTAGACTGAAGGACCTGAACGAGAGGCAGCCACCACAGCCGGTGTGAAAGTTCAATAGATTAGCGAGTCAGTAGAAAGTAAGATTTACCACAGGAGGTAAGCAGGGCTTCCCCAAATACATTGGTTAGTGGAGGTAGTAAGCGCTCCATTGTGTCTACTTTTCCCAATTTGTAACTTGTTTCCTAACATTGTGACGTGCTGCTCTTAGTAATTATTTCAAAGACGTGCATACGATGTGACCGATCAGTCAAACACCTGCTGCACTGAATCACACAGATCCTGACGCATTTCAACTCAGTTTTAATGCAGTTACTTGATCAGTGTTTAAACAATCACCACACCTGTTAAATATGTGGTCTTTGCTGTGTGATGCGTGCTTGGTAAAAAACAAAAAAAACAAAAAAAACAATCTACGGTCAAATCTGCAGCTGGAACAGCTGTCTTATTAGTTAATAACCTCAAGTGTGAAAGTCTGTGACTTAAAGAAAACAGGATACACGTAGCCTCAAAATAAAAAAGCTCTCCCCCTCATACATCTCTTTTCTTCTCCCACACCGACACACACACACACACACACACACACACACACACACACACACACACACACACACACACACACACACACACACACACACACACACACGCTCACACAGAGTGCAGCCCTATGTGTGTTTGACTCATCTAAGTGAGATAATCCAGTTTTCCGGATGAATTCGCCTTTGTGTCCCGAGGGCAGAGATTAAGATAAAGATATTAAACAAACAAGAAGCCCAACTCTCCGCTTCCCCCAGCTGCCCGTTTCTCCCCCCAGTATCAGCCTCTTCCCTCCTTCATCTCATCCTCCCCTCCCTGTGGCCGAGTCAAGCTTGTTGCTTCCTTTTTCCACTACACTCAGACAGCAGGTCTGATTTTGCTCCAGAGAGGTGCAGGTCCTGAGCAGTCAGTCATATAGTAAGTCAGTTAGGTAATGCACAGGGAGAGAGGAGAGTGTGTTGATCTGAAATGAAGCTACCTCCCCCCTCTGCTCTGCTCTTGCGGCAAGGTTGACTGGCTCCAGATCGGAAGAATAAGAAAACATGTCAAAGGCATTATCAACAGTACAACAGCTACAATTGAGCTGCCTGTAGAAGGGAAACAGAGGGTGAAAGAGAGAGTAGCTCTGCTATCTTCAATTCTAGTTAGCGCTGTACAGACGATATCAAGTGCCAGATTATCTATGCACCATGAGTGACCAGAGAAATACATTAAGTACAGACAGAGTGACCACAGCCTGGACATTGAGACTGGTTTACATTGGCATAAATAAAAAAAAACAGTTCTGCCAACGACAAGTGAATTGAGAGAGAGAATAAGTTACTACATAAAGCCAGAAGAATAACTAAGATCATTACCAATCATTATCATATCCCCTCAAATACTGACGATTCAAAACAATCCTGGACCGAAAAGAAAAGTAAATACTGTATAGTCGTACAGGGAAAAAACATGAAACTGTACTGAACTCCTTCTAAGTCTGTTGTGTTGAACTGAGGGGGAAAGCCACCAAGAGCTTGACTCATCTCATCTGAAAGTACATGGGTAAAAGAGTGTGTCGTCTCTTTGTCCATAGAGGTCAATGTTTTTATTTCGCAGCAGGAAACCCTAAACGTACATTGTAAACCTGGTGATGGAAATGGCAATAAAGCAAATCTGAATTCGAGAGGCTTTAGGTACCAGTTTGAATTCTTGAATGCCTTGAGAGAGACAGAAAGAGAGAGAGAGAAGGAGTTTTCTCTTAATGCACTGGTGTGTAGGAGGCGAGAGAGGGAGAGAGAGAAATGGGGTTGGAGGGAAGAAAGTCTTTGCTGAAAATCTCTCTCTCTCTCTCTCTCTCGCTGTCTGTCTCTGTCTCTCTCTCTACAGGAAGACATCAAACAAACACACCTGCTCCCCGGACCAATCCCCTCAGCACAGCCCCAACTCTCTGCCTGGCTCCGCCATAGACTCACACGCTCCCATTTCTCATTACACACACAAAACACATAAACGTACGCACACTCACACATGCGCGCATGCACACACACACAGTCCCATTCCTCATTACACACACCGAGAGCAGAGCAGTGAGAGATCGCGGAGAGCGAGCGGGAGCGGTGCTTTGGTGTAATGGGAGGAAATGTTAGTGTTTCATCTGGAATTGATGAAGTCTTGTTTCAGCGGCTCTCCCCGGAGCAGGGCCGCTGAGCACTGGCTGTGTAAATGAAGGGAGCAGCCCAGACTGGACCGGAGGAGCAGAGAGCCAGTCGATAGAGCTACTGGAGAGTCATACTGAACTGCTTAGAGACTCACAGCTTTAGGAGCAGGAGAGGGCTGTTTCACAAAATAAAATGCCTATACTGGTAACTGACGGGTAGTACAGACAGAGCAGTTTTTTTTTTATTTGTTTTTTTTAAGGATGAAGCACAGAATATCACTTCATGTTTTCCTGGAAATACAGCTATTAATGTGGGAAATGCTCTTTAAGGAAATCTGATTTTTATCATCGCAGCAAATTTCTGAAATAAATAAATAGTTAATAATAAAACAGCAAAGCAGTGGCAATGAAGTGTTGCAGAATTAAAGGAACCCCTGCCCTAAAGCAAACATATACTGTATACACGAGTCTAATTATTTATATATTTACATTTTGTTACAATTATCTGCTTTGTCCATTCTTATATTTGCATAATTTCCAATACTAAACTTTCTTTGCTCTTCTACTCATTTTTCACGGTCTTCTCTGGAACTGGTTCTTCAAACAGAACAACAGGCACTGATAAACCCTGACGTGGTACGTAAAAGACGAGCGAGAGAAGACTTGCGCGTGAGCCAGATCTTGAATGATGTAAGAGGTCTTAGATCTAATAAAGCCAGTGTGGAAGCTGATGTAAATGCTTGTTCTAATAAAACCCTGGTGTTAGGGGTTGTGCAGAAGCAGATTTAAGTGCTTGTTATAATCAGGCTCAACTGTACTCTCCAGTCAGAGAGTGTTGTCTCAGGTTAAGCAGACAGAGATGAAAGGAGGAGGAAAAGGTCACCTCTACAGACAGACTGCAATCTATTAAGTACTGAGGAGAAAGACACAGATTTGACTTTTCAAACTATAACGGTGAAACAAAACTAATCAGAAGACTTGAATGATAACTTTTTGCTTGCTGTAGCAAAAGCGTAGTTGTATTTTAGAATGAATGTAAATGAATGTATATTTTGTGTTGTACTTTTATTTATACATGTTACATACCGATTTAAGTAAGCTTATTAATAAAGGGCTTCACAATAAAAGACAACAACAAAACACATAAAAGAGACGCAATATAAAAGTAATACATAAAATACTGCAGAGATGGAAATAAATTGAAAACAACCGTTCACTTACATAGACACACACATTCTGTATAGGGCTGCATAATTTTATCAAAACCGCATTATGTGCAATATCCAAATCGGAAGGGGGCGCATTATTTGTTAAAGGCAAAATATGTGTGAAACCATTCTGAATTAAGTATTGTGGTGCAGCAGAGACGTCCAGGCCTACAAATCCTATCCTACAGACTAAAGAAAAAAATCTTTGTTTGGTATAGATTCTCGCAAAAATCACACTATAATAATTTTTATTATATAATAATAATTAATTTTAATATTTTTCAATGAAAATGAGAATAATGATTAAAAAAAATTAGCATTCCCTCCAATATCACGAAACATGTCACAATTGCAACAAAAGTCAAAATAATCGCAAGTGGATATTTTCCTCAGCCCTGCTGCAATGCCTAGCCTCAGCAGGATGGATGTTTAAACAAAAGTACACACAAGCAGAAAACCCACAAACAGTAGCATTTATTTGCAATGTAGTTAGAAATGAACAGTGTTTGTGTAATCGTGAGATCCGTACGAGTTCAGACAGAAGGAGGGAATCCGATCAAACATTTTAGACTGTGACTAACAGAAAGAGGCCCATTAATCAGAACAAACATGTAGGCAGTCCAACACTGTTCATACACATGGCCTCTTATGGGACAGCTGTTATAAGGGTTGGCTCAGACTTAACTGACACAAACAAAGAGAAAGAGGGGGCGAAAGCCTCAGTTAAAACCTCTGACTCCTCATTCATAACTGACCAAACAAAACCCACTTCAGACTCCACACAAACACACACAGACAGATAAACAGTACACAGGGCCATCTCAGTCTGACTGGGCTAAGAGAGAAGAGATTAATTAACATTTTTATGCATATGAGGCGTTTGTGTCTAATTATTTCTGTTATTCCAGCAGCAGCAGCAGGCTTTGATGTGCCAGCGGTGGATTTAAATAGAGGGAGATTTCCATCACATCCTCCCTCTGCGTCACAGCCAGGCAGGAGACAGAGACAGCAGAGAATACACACTCCGCTGGGACCCACACATACACACTGTCTCGTCTTGCACAAACATTTTCACACACACACACACACACACACAGAGTTATTTTACATCAGAGGAAAATGCGTTTCTGTGTACCCCCCCTTCCCAATTGAAGCGGTTGAGTGTTAGAGATGTGGAACCCTTAATTGGCAGAGCATTCATCAGTGTGTTATCTATCTGAGGGAGAGAGGGCCTTCATGGCCTGTTTGGTGCTAGTTTATGAGCTGATATTAAAGCCAGTTAAAGTACATAAAGGGGATAAACTTTTACAACCTGAACTTATAGCCAGAAACACAGGCAGCGTCATAAAGGGCCGATGTACACTCTGCGCACACAGCACCGCCAGGTCAAAGAGTCTACAGTAACTCTGAAATATCTGCGAATCAGTAAGAAATGGCTCTGCTTTATCTGAACAACAAGAGACTCTCAAAAAACTAAACAAACAACGATGGTGTGTCAGCAGCAAGGCAGTTTCAACTGAATTTAATTTCCTTTTACAATGCAAGCTATAATAAAAAAAAGAAAGAAAAAAAAACGTAAAGGTACACTGTGGAGTTTTTGACCACAAGTTGTGCTATGGAGCAATGTTTTTACAAGTGGGTCCCCACTTTGTTTGTATCATTCACAAAACGAGGACACACATGAATGTGCACAATCAGGTGGGAGACAGTATACAGTATACACACTCCTGCTGCTAGTTCCAGGCTATTGCACTGATCAACAGTTGGCGGTGGCTAAGAAGCAATTCACTCTCATAAACATGTACACAATGCAGGATTTCACATATTAAAACATTTGCAAATGTATTTGAAGGAGGCATTCAACACATATTTTAGACCTTATGGATACACACACTGTGTTATGGTAAGGAACACTAAATATGAACATGACTTGTTATGTTATTGTTCGTTAAAAGGAAAAATCCAGGGCACCTTCAAATTTATAACTCCAATGTGATACTGATGTTGATACAGAAATTAAACTTGTTTTAATTAAATTGTTATAACTATATTAAATTAAACTATTTAAAACCGTCTGAGAGGCAATAACTATTAAAGTCAGCCATGTTATTCTTATATTTTTGTACATGACTACTGGTCACAACATTTTACTAATTTTACTGTCAAGCTTTGGGAAGTCAACACTTCAAGGGATTTCCAGGGGACTCCTTTATGTTTTTTCCATTTAATTTGATTCAAAAGCAAGTGTTTGCTAGCCTGGTCCTACCAGACTCTCGTACATTTCATTTGTCCAGAGAGTCTGGTCACTCTCCATTGACAAGTGTTAACTTCCTTGAAGGCGGGTACTCTGTTGAAGTTTAAAACTATTGGATCTGCCAATCGCTAATGTTTGGTCGTGACGTATGTCATGCGCATGTGCAACAAGAGGGGAGACCGACAACAACTATCGGCTTATATTTAGCATTAGCATCGCTATCGTTAGCCTCAGCCAACTCCTTCACCACTAACGGAGCGAGCTGGAAAATCAAACTTTTTCCGAACCCCGTGGGGAGGACGGCCACAACATCATGGCCACCAGCACAACTCAGCAAAGATTGTTCTTCCTCGGGCTTTAACTTCTGGACCAAATGGCTTCGCTCGCAGCTTTCTAGCGCGCGTCCTCAACGTCATCGTTCTCAGCCACTCCCTCTGTTCGCTGATTGGACCGCCAAATATTTTGCCAGAGAAAACCCAAGAATATACCGCAAACCCAGACGGAGTACTGATGGAAAATGAAAATTGAGCGGAAGTACGTATGAGGGCAGAGCCAGTGTTTGCTATGATTTCTGTTAAATTTCTTTAAAGATTTAAACTAAACTAAAAGCTGTACAGGGATTGTGATTCTTGCCCCAATCAGGGTCGCTCTTGTTGAAGTCTGGGTTTACCAAATCTCCCCAGCAGAGGTGGTGAGTAAAATGTTAGTGTAGCAAACAGTCATGATGGAGAAAAATATGTGACAAACAACCAGGATGACAAATACCTAAATTTCCCTTTAACTCACTGGCCTCATTTTGATAAAACCTAAGTTAATTCATAGGGTAAAAGGTTTAGTTGCTTTTCTTTTTTCTTTCTCTATTATCTTATAATCTCTCTCAGCCAGGAAGTTGATGTGTCAGGAGAGTGGAAACTTAAAAGCGGAGACACCCAGCAATATGGCCTGGCTTGTGGAGAGACATGGAGGAGACTGCCGGAGAACCGCTGGCAAAGAGGCAGTCTGAGTGAAAGACAAAGGCAGACATAAAGAAAGGAGACAAAGTGTCAGAAAAGGGAGAGAGTGTGGGAGAAAACACATCTAAGAACTGTGTACAAACAGGGATCAGAGAGGCAGAGAAATGAGGGCTATTCCTGAAGGGGCTTTTGCATCTGATCCCACAAGTGTTCCCGCCACGCCCGCTATAATAATGTGAAAGCTTGAAACAAACATTGTGATAACACCATGCCACTGTATCCTGTCACTCTGAGCCTGAGGGAGCCAAAAATACCAGGTATCCCTCCTGTTTCATAACTCCTGACACCTGACACTGCCTAGTCTCCTCTTGAGTTCTCCCAGCTTACATTCATCCTCACATCACTGTCAGGTAACACACACTCAAACACACACACACACGTGTATATACTGAATATGGACCCTAACATGTACTCCACACACATTATCATGCATGTACCTGCATGCGCGTTGCCATGAGTTTCAACCACATTATAAAATATTCGTTCTATTCATAACATCCTGCAATGTTGGGGAAGTTATACTCTCCATTGACTCCACAGATAAGCGCCTCACTTCAATTACATGTAGTGAACCCAGCAGGGCTCTAATCTGCATGTTAGCACAAGGATAACTAGCTTTCTCTTTCTGTCCAATCTCCCCCCTTTTCTTTTCTGTCTGACACTTCATGTACTGCTGATACGGATCACAGAGTGTATTATCACAGAGAGTATGGACTGCGCTATCAAAGTGGGGAGTATTACTGGCTGTCTGTGAATGTGAGCACATGGCATATGGGTATGCATTTGTGGGGTTAATAAACAGACTATCCAGGTCTTTTTAACAGCCCAAAAAGCCCTGATCTGGTGACCATCAGTTCCCTTGGCTTTGTAGAGCAAAGGTTTATGGTGAGTTCATTTTTTTCCAACCCACCTCAATGCTTTATAGCTCTGTGTAGTCATATGTTATTTTGGGAGGAATCGGTCTTCTTAAAAGGTCTTTGCAGTGAAATATCTGCAGAGATTACGTAGGCTTTTTTGATATCATGCAGAAGGATTACAAACAGGGCAAAGCAATACACATTATGTCTCATGAGAATACATACAATGCAAATAGAAATCCAGATGTGTCAAGTTTTCTTCACGGTGCTCTCTCTGGAGTAGCAGCCTAACTGCTCATTATGTTATATGTTCAGCTTTTCTGAATGGTCCATTTTCCATTTCCAGTGTTGAAGTCTGCTCATAGAGGCCATTGATCCAAAGACAAGCTGCCTTGACTGATTGCTGGGAGGAAACGCTGACATTATGTGCATCTGTGTGTGTGTGTGTGTGTGTGTGTGTGTGTGTGTGTGTGTGTGTGTGTGTGTGTGTGTGTGTGTGGTGCATGTGCGTGCGTGAGAGAGAGAGAGAGAGAGAGAGAGAGAGAGAGAGAGAGAGAGAGAGAGAGAGAGAGAGAGAGGTGTGTAGAAGGAGGCAAGCGGGTATTAGTCCACAGCAAATTTCTGGAGTTGAATAATATGGAGTTAAACAAAAAAAGTGTTAAGTGTTAGATTTTTGAGTTTATTTTCTAAATTAGACTACAGGTTTTGTACAGGGATACTCTTTGATGGTGTTATATTTCGGTTCATTCATTGGGTGTTGAGGAACTGATTCAACTAGCCAACTGGTGTTGATTCATAACGCACATTGACGTTACAGCTTTGTTGCTGCCGCGAACAGCCTTCACTTGGACTTCGTTGTGAGGCGGGTAGCGTAACATGTGCCATTTTATTTCTCAAACTATAACGTTAGGTTAGTCTGTAAATGACTCTCTTGTAAATGTACTGTCTTTATATACCGCATTTCTTTAGTTTTAACGACTACCTTGTCAGTGTAACACATTAGTAAAATTTTTGCTAGGAAAAAATTGCTGCTAGCTAGCTAGCTAGCTGCAGAGTTTAATGCCTGGCCCAAACTTGTCGAACGTGCTGAATATAACTTCATGGTTTGTCGCATTTTACTCGTAGCTTGCTAGCTAGCTCACGCGCCTTCTTGCTACTGCATGAAATTAACGCCTAACGTTATACTCCTCTTACTTCGGTTTCTGTGTGTTTTGCTAGTTCTATCAATTTACTTAACCTGCATTGTTTCTTTTAGATTACTGTTAAGCGGTAGAGTTAATGCGGCTAAGGACGATAACGGACCTGTCCTACACTGAAGGAATGACTTTACCTAGCTACGCTGAAGGAATAAAACAGGTAATGCCTCATACGTTGTCCTACAATTCTGGTTAAAACAACAGCCCGCCGCCACACTTGTCTCCTGAGTTGGAATGCCTATTTTTTAAGTAAATGGAGGACATGGGTCGTCTCAGTTGCTAAACTTTACCAACAGTTATAAAATATATATATATATATATATATATATATATATATATATATAAAATAAATATATTATTTATTTTTTGTGCTTGAATTTACATCGCAAAAAACGTCCCTGGTGTGTAAAGACGAATAACACAAATACTTTATCAAAATAAAGTTTTTTTTTTTTCCTCAAGTGGCCAAGATGTTGATAAAGGTAAAATCGGAGAGAGGGACAAAGAAATATGTTAAAATGGAAGACGTCAGCTTCTCAGACTTTATCAGTGCAGGTAAGCGATGTATGTTTTCTTACAAAGTTTTTAAAGAGGAAGAAGTAATACATTTTTAATGAAATGTTGCTTGTTATTATTCAGTTCAGCAGAAGTTTCTCATACCAGAAAGTACACCACTAAAAGTCACAGATGAGCAAGGCATAGAGGTGGACGAGGATGTCTTTCCAGAACTTGCAACAGCCAAAGAAATATGTTTTATCATCTACACTGAAAATGGTAAGGTGATACTTGGGAGATTGGTATTTTGACTTTGAAAGAAACATATTTAATGTTTGGCTGATATAACAAAACAATCCAAAAAGTAGTAGTCTAGTAGTATGTGAACTCTCCTGTATCTGCATTTCAGAGATCCCACTATTAGAATCTTTCACAAACACGACTAACTGTGCTGACCTGACAGAATTTGTGACACTTACACCTTGCGGTAGGCAGGATTTTAGAAAATATTTATAATTAAATACAAAATTACCATCTGTGGTGGTTGATTTTTTTGATTGAATGTGCCCTGTATCCTGTCGTTGTGATCCTCAGATGTTCCTGTCCTGCAGCGAGAAAGTGAAGGGCCTTCCTCTCCAAGTTTAACAGATACATTGTCAATCTCAAGCAGTCTAAGTAGCGACACAAGTGATGCTGGATTTCAAATGATTCAACCTGTCATGGAATTTACCCGTGCAAGAAATGTAAATTTATAACCTTACTTTTACAGTTATTTAGTTGTCCTTACCTCAAAATCAAGCTTAGATTTGGGTTAAGGAATTGAAACGCATTGCAAATTATCTGTATGATCAATATATTGCAATACCTGTTTAGTTTGTTAATTGTTTTGTATTTATCGGTTGTATTTAGACTGTGGAGCAGATTCTCACTTCAAGCCTGCAGGGATGACTGTGATCAAAGAGTATGAAGAGACTGGGAGTTTGAAAGATTCCACCAGGCGATTATTGGTGGACATCATTGTAGCTCACATGCATGAAAAGGAAGGGTAAGAGACTTACGGTCCTATCTTGCACCCTATGCAGCACAAAACTTCGGCCCTAAGTGTCTTTGCTAGTTTAAGACCGACACAGTTGTCAATTTCCCGTCCAGCGTCCCGGTTCGTTTAGGTACAAATGCACCTGTGCCCATCTTTGCACCCATGGGTGGCTAGTCTTACAGGGAGGAATGTTCGGGTGCATTCTGGGTGTATTGCTATCTTGAGGCAGCGGGAAGTGATCGCGCCAATGGGAGATGCCACTCTGATTGGTTTATTGCATGTTACGCCCAAAACACACCTATGATTAATGAAGACATTAGGTACAACCCTTTAGAACCATGCGCACGGAACCTATTTTCCACCGTCAAACTAGCAAAAGTGGATTTGGACACGCCCTAAACACACCTGCGGCATGCGCTTCACGCCGTGCGCTTACATCACATGTCAAACTCAAGGCCTGCGGGCCAAATCTGGCCCCGTGCAGATTTAGATCCGGCCGTATATCAATTTGGGTTCTCAATAAATTTTGGCCCGCCTAGTTGTGCGCCAAACCAAAAACACAGGAAAGTGTTTTTTTAAACTGCAATTACCTGACATTCAAAGCAGAATATGGCAGATTTTCTGACTCTGAGACTCAGAAATCCCCCCGAGAAGCAGAGTTTTCATAATCAGGCTGTGAAACAGGTTGTTGTTAAAAAAATGTATCATTGTTTTGCTTGATTTGCTAATTTCTATGATGGCTAAGGAACTCTTTTGATGACTTTTGTAGGCTTCATGTCAACAAAAATGTCGGAAAATGCTACAAATTTACAAAACGGTGACAAATGTCTGAGAAAGCCACAAACAAGTCGGAAAAAAAATTAGGAAAAAAAACTACCAAAATGTAAAAAATAAATAAAAAAAAAGTGACATGCCGTAACAAAAACTCTACATGTCTGGCCCTTGGTGGGATTCTCTTTTTCCAGTGTGGCCCTTTGTGAAAATGAGTTTGACACCCCGGGCTTAGATCATTAAAATAGGGCCCTTAATGTTAATAGCCTGAAATTCATATTTGTAGAAGAGGCAAGAATGCTATTACATTCAAAACCTTTGCTTTTGCAGGAGAGCTGTAAGTAAAGCAACGAAGGAGTTTCATGCCTTTGGGATTGTGTCGCTCTTCCCATTTTTGAAAGACCCATACTCAAAAAAGGGATATGTGAGTTTGCATTGTAGCCATACTGTAAACTAATGTTGGCAGTTCCATTTTTGCTTTGTTGATCTTTTGTGTATACAGCATATATACACTACATCCATCACAAACTTGTTATTGTCTGCCTTCCAACGAGAAATACTCTTTTATCTTCAGGAACATTTCTATGACATGCAGAGCAACAAAGGCTTTCTTGAGTGGCGTATAAAAACTGTGCAGCGTCAATCCAAAACCTCATCTGCATCCCGTAACAGAGTGGAGCTGAAAGGAGGTCCCACATCGTCAAGAACATCTGGATCCATAGATGACCAGCAAACAGGAGATGAATGTATGGAGGCCATGTCTCTTCTTCACCACATTACTGACCGTGACTTTGTCTTCCAGAAGATGAAAGAAACATTCCATTATCGGCAAAAGGTGCTCCATGACCCACAGCAATCGGCAGACATACTTCAAATGTTTCCTCGTTTCTTGGACACTAAGGGACTGGTAAGTAACTAGTGTGAATTGAAAAAAACGTGTATGTAATCTACTTGCTTTACTTTAAGTTATTTAAATGAAGGTCTTCCTATTTTTTTATCAGATTTTGCAAGACTTCTTGATGATGTTTGGAGCAGAGACTGCATCCAGGTTCCTGGAAAAATGGAACACCAGTTTTAAAGACAAAGTAATTCAAGAGGCCAGGACCCTCAGAGAGACGTCTCTCCTGAAAAAACAGCTGAAATCTGCCCTGAATGAAGAATCTGACACTGCTGATGAGCCAGGTACTACAACAGTCATACTTCATTAGTTTAGTAATGAGTTGTCAAAAAATCTCAACTGCTTACAAAAAAAGAGCATTACTGATATAAAGACCTTCTTTCTTTCTCTTAATACATTTGAATAACACATTAACATTACTTTTGACTAAAAAAGGAAAACTAAATTTGATTTCAGCTGGACATACAGTTGGACAATCCTGTCTGACAGTGTAGCCTACATCTTGTAGGCTGTCATGTTGTTGCAGCTCTTCATTGAAGCTCTGTGATAGTTTGACTCTGAAATATTCAAACATAAGACTCGATTTAATAGCTGCGCTATTCTTTTAAGTGGAAATATTCACCAAAACCAGCACAAGTTTGTGTTGATTGGCCTACTCTGCAGTGATGTTTAAGAGGGTTAAATGAATAGCAGAAGATGGGTAACCTTGACCTACCGAGGTAGAAGTGTGAAGAAATGCATTCTTAATTAAATTGTGTTACCCTGTCTGCAGAGTGGGACAGCGACATGGCATCTCTTCTTGTATTGCTCCATCTGCTAACTCCTCAACCAGCTGGAAGGAAGCGGCCCAAAAAGATCAGTGTTGGAGAGGCAACTGATCATTTGGTTAAATTTCACAAGGTTTGTCAAAACAATAGAATTAAATTTCAAATTTTGTCTATTTTTTAAACTAATTGCTTATGTGAAGATGTTTTCCTTTGTGTTTCAGTCTTGCCACAGCCTTGAAGAACATCTCATGACGATCGAAGGAAACCCCCAGCCGTATCTGCTGGCCACGGGGACTTCAAAAGCACAGGTTTTCACCTTCTACATAGTCTTGGATAGAAAGCTTCTTCCATGTCAGTCTTCTACATCTCTGGGTGCATTTGATGAGCTGTTCAAGTCCCATTTTGTTTTCAGTGTGCAATATGATGATGCTCTGTCGAGCTTGTACAGATTCCTGCAGACTACTCTGTACAATATCGATATAGGGACAACAGAAG
Organism: Perca fluviatilis; assembly: GCF_010015445.1. NCBI lineage: Eukaryota > Metazoa > Chordata > Actinopteri > Perciformes > Percidae > Perca > Perca fluviatilis. The sequence goes on along the minus strand of NC_053119.1, from coordinate 13,518,765 downwards.
AAACTCCAAGAGTCAAAGAGTTAAGAGCAAAGCTGTTAAACAAGCACTAATTTGCTAAAGCAGCAAACATGTTCAGATGTATCCTTTGTGCGTCATCCTTTGATACAGTTTTACTTCTGTTCAGGCACCTCAAATTAATTCATGCAATGTATTCTGGGAAAAATTTGAGACTAAAATGTGGTCAAATAGGATGTTGCTTGCAATTTTCAAGTTATTCTGGATTTAGAAGACATCTAATTAAGATACATGATCCTACTGACAACACATGTGTACCTCATGAAACCCCTTCCAACTATGACACTCAACTGCACAATCATTCTGAGTGCTTAAATGATGAAACACCCTCTACTTCATCACAATGCCAAAATGTTGAAGCAGGCCCTTCACTGTCAACTCACAGCAAAGATATGTGTGCCTCCATCATAGCCAAACTTTTGGGAAGCGGTGTACCAAATACTGTAGTTCTTTCTACAATTGAAAATTTACAGGAATTTGTGGAAGATTTGCAGTCTAATATTCAGGACCAAGTATTGAACTTACTTCCAGCTGACAATCCCTCTAGATCAGCCGTAGAAGAGCTTTTTAAAAGTATGGACAACCCTTTTAGCCAGTTGAATACGGATAGCAAATGGAAGAAGTATTTCAGGGAAAAATGGGATATTGTACAGCCAGTTGAACAGCGCCTAGGAGTAAGGTATGATACCAGACGAAATAGCAAAACTGGAACCTATGAGCAAGTTCCAATCAATGACAAGTTCATATATATTCCCATACTGAAAACACTCCAGTTCATTTTCAAGAATGAAAGTATTTGTGAGATGATGCAAACATGTACTCAGTGTGATAAATATGAGGACTTCTGTGATGGAAGCTACTTCAAAAGTCATCCTTTGTTTTCGAGTAGTAATTTTGCCCTTCAAATCCAACTGTACTATGACGACTTTGAGTGTGCAAATCCACTAGGTTCAAAAAAAGGTATACATAAAGTTGGCTGCTTTTACTTTATCCTTAGAAATCTTCCCCCCAGGGTGAATTCTGCCTTAATGAACATTCATCTTGTGTCATTGTTTCATGCACAAGATGCTAAGAAAATCTGGAATTGATGAAATACGCGACCCTTAGTAAAGGACTTGAAAATATTAGAGACTACTGGGGTTGCAGTACCATTTGCTGATGTTTCTGTATTTGGCACTCTTGCACAAATTACTGGTGATAACTTGGGTATGCATACCATTCTTGGGTTCTTGGTATTAGCATTTAGTGCATTATTTCTGTAGATTTTGCTTAATTGATAAATCTTCAGCTCAGTCAATTTTCTCAGAAGATGACCCAAGTTTGACTTTAAGATCACAAGTTCTGAATGATCAGCATTATATGAGTTTGGTATATGATCCGACATTAACTTCTTCATTTGGCATCAAGAGAAAGAGCATACTTAATACATTGAAATATTTCAATATTGCAGAAAATTATGCAGTTGACATAATGCATGATATTTTGGAAGGGGTTGGTCAATATGAGGTGAAGTTGCTATTTTTTTATTTGATTGAACATTTCATCTCTAAAGAAAGCTTGTTAAATAGGATGTATGCCTTTAACTATGGCTATCTGGAAAAGAAAAACAAGCCTACAAATATTAACCTTGACTCTGCAGGACATGGAATAGGGTTAAATGCATCACAAACACTGTGTTTGATCACAAACATACCTTTGATATTTGGTGACCTGGTACCAGAGGATGATTTGCACTGGCACTTGTTGCTGTTGTTGCTGAACATTATAAACATTGTGTTCTCATACTCAATCACTGAAGGAATGACTGTGTACTTAAAGCACCTGATTATTGAACATCACAAACTCTTCAAAGAACTGTATCCATCAAAGAACTTGTTACCAAAACATCATTTCATGGTCCACTATCCAAGGTGCATTCGAAAAATTGGACCACTCATTCATATCTGGACTATGAGATTCGAAGCCAAACACAAATTTTTCAAAGATTGTGTGAAGAACTATAAGAATTTGACAGTGTCACTTGCAAAGAAACACCAATTTGCAGTAGCTTATCATTGGGAATGCTTAACTTCAAAAGCAGTTGAATCTGGTCCAGTCAAACTGTGTTTACTTGAGACACTAGAATATGCAGAAGATATATCTGCATATCTGCACATTGATACACAAGCCACTGTCAACCTCACAAACTGGGTAAATTGTGGAGTTGAATACCGTGTTGGCCTCTTTGTTTGCACAAGCACTGATGAAAACATGCCAGTGTTCAGTAAATTAACCTCTATCATTTTGCACAATGGGAAAGTTGTTTTTGTTTTGGTTGAACATGAAACTTGTTTCCATGACCATTTCCATTCTTTCCAAATAAGTGAAAGCATCCCTAGGAAGGTTTTGGTTCTAGAAAGGGATAGATTAAAGCATTTCAAATCGTTTGATACCCAAATGTCCTATGGGTGTGATTCACATTTTTATGTTGTTTTAGAAAGTTGTATTGTTTAAGTGAATGTTTGCTGAAACATTTTTTCACACTGAGTAAAGAAAGCACTTCTATTCAAAATATAACTTGTTACACAAGTAAGTATCCATGTAGCATGGACTGTTAAACACTGTATGGATTTGTCAATACAAATAAATATTTGTAGTAATAATGGTATATTGCCCAAATGTCCTACGGGTGTGATTCACATTGTGTTGTTATAGAAAGTTGTATTGTTGAAGTGAATGTTTGCTGAAAAAAATGTTCATGCTGTGAGTAAATAAAGCACTTCTTTTCAAAATATAACTTGTTACACAAGTAAGTATCCAAGCATGGATTGTTAAACACTGTATGGATTTTTCAATACAAATAAATATTTGTAGTAATAATGGTGTATTGTTTTTTGTTTTATGTAGTCTTTTTCACCTAAAACCTTTTATTTTGTATCAACTCTATAAGTGTTAAATAAAACATACTTTAAGTGTTGATTGTTAACACTATGAAGGAGTTAACATTAAAATTGACTCAAGGTTAGAGTTCTATTTTACTCTACATGGGATTAGTGTTGAACTCCCACAATAGTTCAGTTTTAACTCCTGAAAAGGGTTAAAGGATCAACTCCTACAAAATAGTTACTTTAACTCTGTCCTAGAGTTTATTTGATGGTCACACATGTACACTCAAATTGAGTTGATTTGAACTCCCAGAGAGTTTATTCCAAAGGCTAAAATTTGCTGTGTCTGATGAAGTCATACAGGAAATCAATGTCGTATTGAAAGGAGAAAAATGCCCTGCCCAGGGGTGGTTGCACACAGGCCCGCACACAAACACACCGACACACTTAACAACGAGACAAAGTGTGATGTGCTATGAGCAACAACAAAAAAAGAAGCTTGATACTGAAACAGTTGTTGGTGATATGTCAAGTGTTCATGTTCAAGTACAATGCTGAGGAGAGAGAAAGGCCAAAACAGGCTGCAGAGGCTTTCAGATACACCCACAAGTATGTCCAGCCTTATTTCTCCAGTTGTGTTGGTGACAGTTGCATCTGAATGTGGATGCCTTTGTAAGTATGCACATGTACGTCAGGCTTCATAGGTTTCCATATATGAATTTGTGTGCATTCTGTATATCAAAAGGCATAGAGTGCAGGGCCGGCTCCAGGAGAGCAAGTGTTTAATAATGTATGGGGCCCAGAGACAGGGCCCTATAGATGGAGATGGACTGGGTGACTGAATTGTCAAGACACACACAGATCTGCACAAACACAAAAGAAAACACAAACACACACACGCACAAACCATACTCCATCTTGTTCACACTAACATACACACATAAACATACACAGCAGTCCATCTTAGCCGCGCTTCGCTTGATCTCCACTCCGACCACATCAATTGTTAATAAAGTCGGGGCCCAGGCTGATTACTAAAGATTATTCCGCTGTTTATTCTGATCAATAGAGCATTTCTATTCCTGCAGGCCCTCGTGGAGATGTTTGAAGGAGCAAACAAGGGAGGGAAGCAAAGACAGAGAGACCCATAGAAAGACGTGGGCCTTTATCTTAATGACTTTAGTCGCAGCAGTGTCTCCAGTGCCTACTGGAGCTCAGAGGGGAAGTTAGGTAGATCTTAGCCTTGGGCTACAGCTCATGATTCCTACCAGCAACTTCAAGACTCGGAGCCCGGCTTAGACTGGAGTGGATATTAATTTCACTGACCAAGTGGCAGACAGAGGTACTTCATAAGACCATCAGTCACCAGCCCTAAGCTACTCAGCGGCTATTACTATGGTAATGTACACACCAGGCCTGTTTGTGTGTGTGTGTGTGTGTGTGTGTGTGTGTGTGTGTGTGTGTGTGTGTGTGTGTGTGTGTGTGTGTGCGTGCGTGCAGGTGTGTGTGTGTGCGCGCCTGTGTGCATGTATACTTGAGAATACACACGTTTTGTGCAAGAGGGAGGGAGAAAGACAACAGGGAGGGATTGAGCAACTACTGTAAGCCTGTATCAACACTCATTAACAGAGACACACAATTACGTAGTCCCACACTTATGTTTCTGTTCAACCGGCATATGATGTTCACAGAGTAATTAATCATAAAAGGCGGAGAGGGGGAGGAGATGAGGAAAAAGGGACGGGGTGGGGGTTGGAGGGTGGAACAACATTATGAGTCTGGGTAATTGTCTAATTTTCCTTCAGAGAGCCCAACGAGGAATTAGAAAACAAACTGCTAGTGTAGTCGCTCCGTTCCACAGTTGGAGGATAAGGAAGGCTATCAAAGCATCCATCGTTTACTAAGTATAAAAAAATAATAACCAGTAAAGATGGTTGTTGAAAAGGTACCTTTTAATTTTTTTGCTAATGACTGAATGTTTAAACTCAAAAAGGTACACACTGTTTGTTACTACCTTCTGCGAACACTCACTGGCAAAGCACAAACTGTAGGAATACACTCCCTGGAAGAGACCCAAGTAGGGCACACACACCTACATGTGTTTGTGAAAAATTTTTGCACAAACATGCAGATGTCTACTCATGGACAGACCAGCTGTTATATAGATGTAAGCACACAAACACTCTCAGACAACAATGCAAATGCACAAGAGGCACAGTCGCATCATTGTGGATTTTGTGTAGCTTTATGGGACAACAGCAGGGAAAAAGAAATGATCGTCACTGATCAGAGGTGTTACTGCTAAATCCACCATCACTGGAAGGATAGAAGAGACGGAGCAGGATGGGCCTAAAAGTGACAAATGAGACATACAGCCAGACAGACAGACTGACACTAACTTGTTAGCCTTCCGGTCACCCATACCCAGTTCTGCTAACAGTAGCACTTTACTTTAAAGCACTCTCTTTTCAGCAGGATAAAATAACAAGGTAAAAGTGTGAAAACAACTTAAAGTTACCTGCACTTCAGTAAAAGCTGTTTCTTCCCCCAAAATTAATTGCTTCTTACTGGGGACATTGAGTGCACATGACAGTGAAAGTCAAAGAGGTAGAAGGCATCGCCTCGGTCCTCCTTTGTTCGGTAAATGACTAAATATTTAATGTTCCGGGGCTCTTAAGATTAAAGGTAACATGTTGTCAGTAATAGTGGAGCTACTTCAAAGGATGTAAATTATGCATTTCTTCCTTTAGCAGAGAAATCAAAGCAGGTAATGAAGATTAAAGTTTGTGGACCTCCATTCTCTCTCTGGTTGAGGAGAGAGGAGAGGAGACGAAGAGAGAGGAAAGAGGACCTGCGTTAGGAAGGTTAATCTATTCGGAGCGTGGGTTATCTGATTAAAGAATCATTGTGTTCATTTAATCTGTTCCAGTGAAGCTGGTGTATGGAGCTGGGAGATAGTGGTGGGGCAGGTGCCCAACCACCACTGTCAAGAGGCGCTGAGGCCAAACCAAAGTGGCAATCAAAGAACTGCATGACTTTGGGGAGACTGGGAGACGCACACAAACCAGTTATGTTACAGTTGTTCACTTGTATTTGAAGTAGACAGGTGGGAAATTGTCTGTAAAAAATGAGAGACAGGAGGAAGAAGTAAAGAGCTTCCAGTCACAACACAATCCAAAGTGCAGGTATAGGGCTTTTTCCAATGCAATCTCACTCCTGTTCCCTTTAACCTTTTCCCCTTTCTGATGTATCTGTGTACAGATGGAGACTATACTGTCTATCAGTCCTGGACATTTTTTTTGTCTGTGAAGAGCTGTGCTTACGAGCCCCCCTCGGGGCTATATTTTACTCCTCTCTGCTTCGCTAAGACACTAGTTACAGCACAATGCCACTGGCCACCAGAAGGAGTTGACATTTAGAAACACATTTTTTTTTTGTTCTCTAACAGTCTGTGCTCCTCCATGAGAAATTAGTAAAAAGACGAGAGACGCTAAAAGGAGAAGAGAGGCGCTTAGCCCCGTCTTCACACCCATCTGCTCTGTGCCAGCCATCACTTAGGCTATCCCACAATGCACCTCAGACAGGCCCCAACAGAAGAGTCAAGCCCATTAGCCTAGCGACGAGAGTGCTAATCGTCACATTCCATTACAGTCAATGGCAGCGTGATGATTCTAATGTCCATTTGGAAGAAGTCACACAAGGGCCGATGTTGCGTCACCAGAGAAAAAGGGGGACACAAACCAAAGAGTAACTTTGAGGTGACGAAGGTTTGGCAACCAAAACTATTATTTGAGTGTTTGAGCATTGAACTATATTTATATTATGATTTGGGTCGAAGACACTTAGGGATAATTATCAGCATTTCCTCTCACATCTCCCCCCTGATCTAAACCAGCACCACAACCCTCTACAGTGTGTACCTGTACACACAGCACTCTTGTGAAGCTGAGACAGTGTTGCGTGAGGCCCAAATGCAAAGTGAACAAAGCCCAGCGTTATTCTATTGGAATCAGATTCCTCTTTAACTGAACATAGACTTATCGATCACCGTGAAACTACACAAGAGCAGCTTCCAAATGAAGGAAAGTGTGAGAGAGCGGAGCGAGATAGAGAGACGGAGGGAAAGGGGAGAGAGAGAGAGAGAGAGAGAGAGAGAGAAAGGGGTAAATAACATCTTCATCTTCACTTGCGTCTGCAGCAGCCAGTCAGTCAGGCATCATTAATCCAGTGAGGAGCCTCATCCGTAATGTATTGGTTCATTTTACAACACTATAGGGCTGTCTAAATATTGACAGAGCTCTGTTGTCTGGGCTATTGACTGTCATCAGAATGCTCCCCTTCAGTGCAGTGTAAAAGGGAACTGTGAGGATCTGATGTGTGCGTGCATGTGTGTGAGTGTGCGCGCGCGTGCGTGCGAGAGAGTCAGAGCGCTTGTCCACACAGAGTGCTGCCTTCACATGGGCAGCACATGTAACAGCACAGGTTAGAGCCCACTAAAAAACTCAGAGCCCACATGCAAAAACAAACTTAAGACACATGCGTGTATTGTAGACAGACACACACAAACATACACACTCAATCACAAAGAAGGGCTGCAGCTTCTTGTTACTTGGCTGTCCTCTAAGATTCACTCACCTCAAATGATTTCTATGCAAATAGAGCCACGGAGAAAAATGCAGCAGCTGAATTAAATCCAAAACACATTTGGTCAAAAATCAATTCCCCTGGTCCTCTCCTCATCCACACAGACAGCCTACTCTCCACTCTCCCTATCCACAGCCCACAGCCCTGGACCGCTGATAAATATTCATTTTTTATATTTATGTTACCGAAAAAAAGCTGTGATGGGCAAAATAGGAAAGCCTCCCCAACAAAAGCCTTCTGCAAACACACACGCATGCACACACAAACATGAGAACACACTAAAAGACAGACTCGCAGCTTACAAATAATCAGATAACTACTGCGATTCCACACAGGGATCATTTAATGGAGAATAAATAACATAGATCTACATTATGATTTGACTGTGTTATACTTTTAACATGTTAGATATAGTGTGTGAAAGCAGCTTTCTGACCTCTGAGCACACACTGCGCTTTTAAAGTCCTTCTACAGCTTTCCACTCTCCCTGTGCGCCAGAACAACCACGACTCTCCTAACAGCACTTGAACATTCTCTTTTTCCAAAAAGAGATGGTAATTACTTGACAAATCACTGCCTCTTTAAAGTGCCAGATGAAAGAGTGTAAATGGGGGGAAATACACAGGAAATAAAAAAAAAATCATTTTTTTTTCTCTTCTCCGTTAAGTGGCTAGAGAGGGAGAACTGGAGATATTTAATGTTACTTAAATATGCAGTGTGATTCCACCCGCTGATTAAATTATAGCGGATGAGATCTTCCGTTGGCTGGAAACTTGAAAAAGTCCAGAGCTGTTTAAAAATGCATCAAACATGCTGTTGGATTAGCTCTCTGTCTCTGTCTTTCACATTCCCGCTGAGGGGAGAGAGGGGAGGACCGAGCCATGGAGAGGGGGAGGAGAGACAGAAATCACTCCTCTCTCACAAATAAGACTAATGCTGGTGCGTATGACAGAGAGCAAATATGATAATGAAGAAGTCACAGCACACTTAATAATGAAACAAATAGAAAAGGAATTATTTGAATTAAGTCAACCCACTGCAAAATGTGACAGCATCCACGCGCGTGTGTGTGTGTGTGTGTGTGTTTGAGAGAGTGTGAGTGTGTGAGAGAGAGAGAGAGAGAGAGAGAGAGAGAGAGAGAGAGAGAGAGAGAGAGAGAGAGAGAGAGAGAGAGAGAGAGAGCGTATTAATTAGTGTTTGCCAAATGGTCCAAGTGAGAGCCCACTGGGTCCTGTGCTCTGCACTTTTTTGCCTTCTTCCTCCACTCTCTTTCTCTTCCTCTCCAGAGCCAAGATGTGCATATGTTTTGGGCTGCTTGAATTTCTCCGCTAATAATTGGGCTGACCCACAGGCGGCCCTCATCCACTGGGACAACACTGTAAACATGAGTTTTTTCTATCTCTTTCTTTGGGTGGGAGAGCTTCTCTCAGCTCTCTCTCTCTCTCTCTCCCCCCCCTCTCTCTCTCTCTCTCTCTCTCTCTCTCACACACTCACACACACAAGCTGAAAACACAATGTAGCAAACTGATCAAACAAATAAACTACCAACCAAGACGACAAGAAAAGGGGCTTTACTCCACGCTGTATTTCCAGTGATGAACAAAGAAACACAAACCGCTCAGAGCGCTGCTCCCACTCAGTCAATGACAGAAAAAAATAAATAAATAATTGAGCGCAAGAGAAACTGTTTGAAGAGTCAGAGGCTTCTTGCTCACCACATTGCATCAGAGGGCCAGTAGACATAGAGTACTTTCCTGCAGAGATGGGTAATGAAGGCGGGTGGGAAGTTATTCATAAGAATCTGACCATGTAAGCACTTGTGTAGAGACATGATGTTTAATTTGTAGTTTAAGCAAAAGAAGTTTTCAAGTCCGGCTGCAAATAGAGCACAATAATGTCACACTTGAGTGGGCAAACAGGTCAAACCACCTCCATTGTGCTCCTTCGGGAACAGCCAAAATGCGGTGTGGGACTCCAGCACGCTGAGGGTTAACAGATTGAATGAGCTTTGGAGCGGTAATAGGTTGTCCAAAAATGTACCGCTTATCTTATATAGCATACTTCCATAATTTAGATGGTGTTTGCATGTCTGTGTGTGCATGTTTCCGTTTGTTTGTGCGTGTGTATTGGTGGGGCTAAGCATGCTACTGCCTGTGTGTGTGTGTGTGTGTGTGTGTGTGTGTTAGTTCCTCTCTGTGTGTGCACATACGGTCTGTGTGTGCACAGATTGTATGTGTGCAGGCATGCTCCTGAGTTCAGAGGTAGTGACAGCTTTGACAGCTATACCTGCCAATGGCCAGATCCCGGCGATAACCCCTGCTGTCGCCACAAAGCCGACAGAAAGGCTCCAATTTCCCCCCCAGACACTGGTCCAGTCTATGGAGGCAGAAGGGGGGGGGTAGAGAGACAACCTCCAGCCATTCTCCACAATACACTCTCCTCATTCCACCCCACTAACACATGAATGGCGATCCAATTGATTCTTTTTCACCCCAGTCCATTTTCCCACCCAGCCAGACACAGAGAGAGGATTTTGTGCTCATCTGCCCGTCCTTGTGTACTTCATATCAGGGAGAAGACTTATAGAAAGGGAAGGTAAAAAGGGGGGGATCTTTATCAGAAAGCGAATTAACGCTCAAAGTGCTCCATTTGGAAGGTATATCAGGCCAATCCATTAAAAGGGCCTTCAGAAAAGAGCCGGCGCGGAGGACACCTTGAGAATGAACAGAAGACCTTGCTGAAACAGCACTCTTCACACACAGGAGGAGGGAGAGAGGGAGAGACAGAGAGAGAGAGAGAGAGAGAGAGAGAGAGAGAGAGAGAGAGAGAGAGAGAGAGAGAGAGAGAGAGAGGGTTTGTGCCACGTGGGGCTGCATAATCACCTGCTAAACACTGTAAGGGTTATACTTGTTACCTGAAGAAGAAATTACATAAACTTGCTTAAAATCCAATTACCAATTGACAAAATCACATCTTAATGCAACACTGTTAAGAGAAAAACCCCAAAATGACATTTAAGCCATATTCATTTAGATTTGTCTCATTATTGTCCATGACTAAATAACATTTGCAGTCCACGGTCTCTCTGTCATACACACTGGCCTGTGTGCATTTCCTCTCTCTTGCCCTCTCATGCACACACACTCATGCACGCACACACCTGCTCCAGCAGTGAGTTCCATTAATCTTCTCCCAGGCCCTGTCCTCTGCGGGCTGACCCAGGTGAGAGAGGGGGAGGCTGGGGTCAGAGGCTAGAGGGGTGCCCCCGTCTGGATGGGGGCCTCGTGAACATTAGCCCCTGGCCAGTGGGGTGGGGGGCCGGTGGAGGGACCACCCCATACAGACTGCAGAAGGACAGCGATTAGAAAAAGAAAAGTAATTCCTGTGTGAATCCAAAGGTGGAAGTCACTTTAGACAAATGGACAAATGGAATTTGGACCACATTACAGAAGAGGAATACAGTAAAGATCACCACTCTTAACACAATACAGTCTCACATGAATGCAAAGCAGTAAAAAAAGTATATACTTTTTTTGTGCTAGAGATGTGCAGTCAAACACATTTTCAAGGAAAACAGTGGCAGAAAATGTAAAATACAGTTATTTAATAATGAGAATCTGCTGATACGGAGTCTAACCTGATATATTTTATTTTACCCCATAATACAGCTGCACTCTTCATGGTCTCCTATAATACATTATGTAGTGTACACTGCTTTATATGTATCGAGGCGTAGCTGAGTTTCAGTGTGCCACTTCATACCACACATACGTTCCACAAGCTAAAATGCACTTTGGATGGGTGATTCACTTGAGAAATGTTGCTAAAAAAGTAAGGTACTATAGCAAAGCAATCCTGTTTTAGCCCATGTGCTCATATCATACATTAATAGCTACAGTAGTGTATCTGGAGATAGATGGCTCATAATAAACAAAGAACCAAAAATGGATATATATTGCAATTACTGGTCATTTAAAATATGTATTAATTGGTCTTGATTTGAATCCTGCAGATCAGTTTGGGACAATCCTACTATTTGTTCATAGTAATAACATAGTAAGCTCCTGTAAAAACAAAAGGCCTGGGTATACAGTCACAGTCAATCGACATCAACATCATAAACTTGAAAGACTTATGATATCAGGGAAGATGTGGTTTTGGCTCTTACAGATGCAGTGTGTGCCACCGTGCAGATCACCCCAGAGCTGACCTGTTCCCAGCCTGAGAACAGAGACCCGGGCCCCAGGGGTGATCCTGTCTTTTTGTGCCTACGCTCCCCCTCTCCTCTCAAGGGTAAGACCCCAAACAAGCAGCCCCTCTGTCTGGAGCACCTACCAAGAACAGAGACTCAACTCTTCCCCTGGCATTATTGAACAGCTCAATGAACAGGGAGGACACACAAAAGTTACAGAAAGTGAGTGAGCAAAGAGAGAGACGGGCAGAGGGGAAAAAGCCAGAAGAAAGAACTCTCATTTGTATTAGCGTACATACACAAGGCCACGCATACATGGGACTTGGCAGCACAATTTGACGAGGATGACTGGTCATCAACAAGGACTATTAAACAGAAAAATAATCTCTTCTCTGTACACGACAACAACTCTCCTTCCCTTTCATTCTGTCATCCTGCAATATTATTTTCACTGCAAGGTGTTCATGTTCATAATGACAGTTGATGATGACGATGACCGCATGTGGTTTGTGTTCACTGTGTCATTCTTTGAGCACCACAGTGTCGTGCTAAGAGGAAAAACTGTGCTCTTAAAGCTATAGTGCGTAGTTTCTGCCGCCCCCATGAGGAATTCTAAGTAATCTCTCCCCCTCAATTGTATCCAAGGAGGACACAGAGGATTAAAAATACATGATTGACTCTTCAGAAGGGTTTATTATCTTCACTCTTGTTTCTGCGTGGGAAAGTCACCGGACGCCACAATCTTCTGAACATAGCCATACTGAGAAACACAGAGAGAGTTGTGTGGAGCCGATAGTCTTAATTAGCTTTGTAGCAACTAATTTTGCAATGGCTTGAATGTAATGATGACGTTCATTAATATCCAAAAGTTACACACTAAAGCTTTAATCCAGGGTCAAATGCAGAAGTAAGATATAAGACAATATTTTAAAAAAGACCACATAAAAACTTAAAAACACACACTCATCTATTCCTAACTACCCCCTCCCACCTACCCACTCTCTCTCTCACTCACACACACACACACACACACACACACACACACACACAGACTTGAAAGTGTCTGATATGCGAGGCGTGTTGATCCTGTTTATAATGGCGAGTTTCCTGGTGTAAGCTGTTGGTCTCCCCTGGCGTTGGTCTCCCTCTTCTCTCCCGTCCCTCATCTCTAATGCATGAGCCAGCTAGAGAGACCGCGGAGGCCAAAGAACGAGCAAAAGGGAGAGCGAGGGAGCGAGAGCGAACAGAGGGAGAGGCTAACCCTGGCACTGCGGCGCAACACTTTCATATTCTAATAAACCCAACATGAATACACCCATACACAGAAAGGGAGGAAATTGCATTTCTAAAACTCTCTCTGTATCAAAGGGCATTCCGCTGAACATCTCTCATACACACACACAGACACACATAAACATGCAGTCCGGCATTTTCCAAACCGGGAAAAAATGAACTCACACAAACATACACACAGGCACGCACACACGGGGAAGGCTCAGAGGGATTACAGTCTGCTGACGACAGCAGTTGAATACACACCACACAGGCATAAAAACACAGAAAACTTCTTAAGAGAAGTTCTGTTTGAGAAAGTTCTAACAAGATGTCAGATGCGTGGAAACAGTAGGAAATGATTTCCCTGATTATATCAATGCATCACTGAGAGCATGCGGAAAACAAGTGATGGGTAACAGCAAGAGAAAGTGAGACAAAGAGCAAATCAGAGGGCAAAGATCCGGAGCAGAGAGGCAAATGTTGTGCAAAACACGTACGCCGAACTCCAACTCAGACGGGTGCCTCATTTCTGGCCCCATCTCCGTTAGAGCGAGCCATTTAATTTCAGGCCGCTGATACCCATCCCTCCTTTCACAAGAGTTAATATCCCATTCTCCCTCCTCCTCTCTGCTGGTGTGTGATGGAGTCTCAGTGACAGCCTGTAATGCAGGCCTGTATGCATTGATTATATGACACCCTCCATTCAGGTGTGCTATTAAAGTTCCCCTCCTCTCTTCCTCTCTGCTCTGCCAGTGGAATAATGTCCAATAATAAGAGGAGCAGGTGACTGGAGCCGAGGCGAGAGCCAGGCTGGCCCAGACAGGAACACCAGTTCCCTGGGCAGGACTAGATGAAGATACGCCCATGTTATTCACTCCAGTACCGTGAGCCATAGAGGAACAGGGTGGGGGAATGCATAATTGCATTTAAATTACATGAAGGATGCTTTGACTACCCCCTTGTCTGGCTGCCACTCCCCCTGCATATCTGCACCCATGTAAAATCAACCCATCCCAAATGCTGTAGCTCCCCTCCCCCAGCACTCAGTAAGGACGCCTTCATGTTTGTCCCACACATACAGCCATACAGGACACAGAGAATATGCCTTTCATTAGTGTTCAGAAATAAGTGTGTCTGTGTACGCACTATGGAACTTGATATGGCGATATAACGTGTTTCAAACCTCTAAAGGTAAGTAAAAATGCAGAAATGAAAATCAGTGCCCTGAAAGGTGGCTAAAAAACACCAAACACATACAGTATGAATAAACTGATTACATTAATTAAATGAGGCAATAATCAAAAGAAAGAGAGGCAAACTACAAGAAAGGACCATGGCCAAATTAAAAACTAAATATAACTCAACAAAACTTTCTTTAAGAACGTCCTAGCTACAGTACTATACCTGAGTAAACAACTGCAATTATCACCAGAAAACAACACAACCCTTTTTTCACCTGAACTAGACACAGACTAGTCTATGTGTTTATGAGATGCAGTACATAGGGATGAAAGATGAAGTTAAAGCAACACCAAAGATTCTTTTGTACTTTAAAATAATGTTTCCAAAATCGTTTCAGTGGTTCATCAACTCGTAACAGGGTGAACGGCACTTCTGCATTGGCTTTGCGGCCCTCTATCGGCTATAACCGCACTATGCAAGTTTGCCAGATCGGGTAGCGGATCTGTAGTTTGAATGAGACCTACGACAGCGGTAATGGACAATTCCGCTTCCAACCTGTAGGGGGACCGAAGAAATCACACCAGGTAAGAGAAGCCAGGGTCATGTCGGTAGCTCAGTAAACCAGTTAAATCCTGGAGACAGAACCAGTAGATATCCCTCATAAACAGAGCAGAGGCCATGACAAGCATGATACTGACAACAACATTGGTGTTTTTCTTAAATGAATAGATACACTATGCCTCATTATTTTGTTCAGACAAAAAATAAGCCAAAGTGGTGGATATTGTGAAAACTCTAATTAATGAGGTCCTGTAACATCTGATTTCAAGTCAAAAACTTGGATCATTTGTATTATTATTATTTAGTTATTGGACTGAAAGGACAAACCACATCTAAAAACACTATGGGCCCTATCTTGCACCCGGCGCAGAAAAGCGCACAAAGCCCGACGCAAGTTGTCAATTTCCCGTCCAGCGCCCACGTTGTTTGAATAGCGAATGCACCTGCGCCAATCTGTGCGCCCATGGGCGTGCTGGTCTTACAGGGAGGTGTGTTCAGGTGCATTCTTGGCGTATTCCTATCTTGAGGTAGCGTAAAGTGATCGTGCCATTGACCAACAAAAACCTGGTCTAAAGTCAGTAACGCAGCATTTCATTGTTATTTTAACGCCTGCTTCACCTTGTGGAGTTTAGGTGGCATAGTGTTCTTACCATATACGATCTGCTCACGCGCTTTCACTTCACGCATGAGCAGATACGTTTCTTCTCCTGAAAATCTCTCCTTCCTGCTCAGCAAATCCACCATCATAATAGCAATGCGCCAAGGTAAAAACGCACCTGGCTTTTAAAGGGAATGGGAGAGGACACTCTGATTGGTTTATTGCATGTTACGCCCAAAACACACCCATGATTAATTAAGACACTAAGTACAACCCTTTTGAACCATGCACAGACCCTTTTTTCCGCCATTAAACTAGCACAAGTGGATTCGTTTCGCGCTTCACGCTGTGCGCTTAGATCGTTAAATAGGGCCCCATAACTTAAATAAAACAATGAATGTTTCACCATGAATTATTTGTAACCACATCACACCTGATCTTGTGCTTTTGTTCACAAATTTGTATTAAACAAATTCAGTTTAATGTTTATGTCTTCATTTGCAAAGTTTGAGAATATTTGATTTGGGTCTGTCTGCCATATGTCATTTTATGGGTTTAACATTAGAAAGATTGCACACATAACTTATATTAGATATCTAAAACCAACAAGCACAGAATAAATCGTGTTCATAGAAAAATAAAAATCGTATTCTTTCTACAATTTAAAAAAAAAAAAAAACTTGCACAGCATCATATCATTGGTCACCAAACACATTTGTGTATCTTAGCACAGATGATTTATAATAATAAAATGCTTGATGTTTTTTTTTTCTTTCTGAAAACAGATACTAACATTAAAAAGTTCAACACCTGAACTCAAGGCATAACACGGGTTTTCAGATCCACATGATTAGATAATGAGACAATGATAACATAAATATTCCTACAATATTTCAGAAACTATAAATGTATAGTCTGTCCTGTAGGTTGGTACACAAACCCATTATAGTAACTAAAATCAGGTCATATTATAGCAGCTGTACCAAGCCTCAGACAGACAACATCTTTAAGCCTTCTGCTTTCACCCACACAGTATTCCTGCTGTATAGCACAGCGGTCTACCTTCACCATCTCTGCCTTCTCTTTCTGTCTTTCTGGGAAGCTCCAGGCCCAGAATAGAGCTCAGAGCTCTAGGGTTTACATAAACCACAATACCTTCTCAGCTTGGAGGGGAGGAGGGGAAGAAAGACACAAGCATCTGTTTATGTTAGCATTTTATTCCAAAACATAAAATTGAATCAATCTTTTAATACTCTGGATTGTATAAACATGGGAGAGAACTGCTTGAATAAATATCAAGAATGAAAATGGATTTTTCGTCGACGACTATTATCTATGTGGTTTATTTATGAATACCCCGGCTGGTGCCAAAATAGGCAAGACATAAAAAATACAGAGATAATGTGTTTAGCCTTTTTCATTTTCTTCTTTTTAAGTGAACGAATAAATATTAGGATTTACATCACATTTACATTTTTATCAAAATCAAGTTGCGTGTACGCAACCATTTTCATTGATGGTTGCCAGGACAACTGTGAAAATAACAAGAGCAACATGACACTGACATCTTTAACAGGAAAATCATTAAAAGCAACATGAGGGGCCAGATGATGCTGTCTGTGCCACAGTCAGTCTGTGACTGATAATCACCATGCTGGATCCATAAATAGACTAATAGCTCTTTCACTGCTCCCACTACGATGCACTCAGTCAGGATGTTTAGTGGGTGTTTTTGTAAAAATGATAGATAAAATCCTCTCAATCTCAGAGTCTCATAACAGTGGTGTGTGATATCAGACACAGTGCGAGATGCCAACATACACACACATACACGGCACACACAGCAAAACATATGCCAGGGCCATCTATCGCTGGCCACACAACACCCACCGACGCTTAACTACTTCTCATACACACATACTGTATATTCATAAGGTATTATGCAGAATAACAGTTTTATGGATTTTAAATGGCATTCATTTACGAACACTGTGGCTAGCCATCACATGGAAGGGCTATTTTATCCCCTCTTAATGTAGATCAGTCTTCTTGGGTGAGATGCAGAGGGAGGGCCAGGACATTAGGGAAGTTGGATCTGTCTTCAGCCACTGATTAAACACTGGGCCGAGGTGAAGGAATAGAAAGGGATGGCATCAATTGGGACTGAGGCCCAAATGCATAATGGAACCATCACATGAATGCTATGCCTCCATTAATATCTTTGAGGGTGGGGATTCCAGATAACAAGAAGCTTTTTCCGTCCATATGTCTTACCTCAGGTTTTTACGAGCAGCGCTCTGGTTATTACCGTACACCGCACAGAGTGAAACAAACTTCACACAACCGCACTGAGAACCGCAGCAGATCCTCCACAGCCAGGGAGATGACTTTCTATAGTCTGTACACGCTCCAGTGTGTGTGTGTATGTATGTGTGTGACAGGTTTATAGGAGTCATTTATCCTGCTCAGCGGGCTAGTGTAGTGCCGAATGGTGGCCTGAGTGCCAGGCGTAGCTTATTGTTGTGTAGCCTTTATGGGCTACATTAAGTACAGCTGAGTGAGAGGGAAACATACAGTACAATACCCTGAGCTCACACATGTCATACACACAGAGATTAACTACCTCCCTGGGCCCAGGGCAGGCCTGCAACCACTCAGCACAAGACCCTGGCACACTACCTCCAACTGCAGACACGGGTGAAGGGATGTGAGTGCGTGAGAATGTAGGTAGGCACTAAAACTAATTACAAAAGTCCGTGGAAAAGTTCAGTTAGCATTTAAAGAAATGACTAAAGGATGATGCCTTGAGACACTGAGAATCTCACAAATCATTCTCATCAATACTTGGTCTGCTTAAGATCACGGAGGCTGGTTTTCCTCTAAAGTAGACGAGGCAATATTTCAGTAAGAAGCACTACAATCCAGATGGTGAGAGATCAGAGCAGGTCATTAAAAAGCCTCTGTCTCTCCACTCCTCGGATCAATCTGAGCCATAAAAACAACATGGATCTCACATCACCACTGGACTGCTCATTATTGGCTTCGTTAATAAATAAATAAAACAAATACGCGGAACAAATCTGTGCACATGCATAAACAAAAACACCCCATGTGGGCACTTGTTCTGAGACACTCTGGCACAGACAAACGGGTCCAACAGTCAGGCCATTTGAAAAGCAGTTTTATTCTCTCACTTACCCACTTATAACACCGCACCCACCCGCGTGTCTGCTTTTTTGAAAGCTTCATAAGCGTCGCCTCTTCAACTGTGTTCCACAGTGTAAAAATAGAGGCCATTATATTGCCTAATGCCTACCTGCCAGCCCTCTATGCTCCCTCCTGTAGACGAAGGCTTTTACATGATGAGGTGGCTGACATGTTCCACACACACCATCCATTACCATATGTACACTGGATGAGACTCAGCCTGCGCAACTTATACTAATGCATGTTTGGTATGCCCTGTGGGGGTGGGAGACACATACGCGCGCACACATGCACACACACACATAGCACGCTTGAACAAAGAGATGCGCAAACTCTCTCCCATACAAATCTGATGGCAGCACTGTGATATGCCACTTGTATTAACAGCAGGATGCTTTTAAAGTAAATAAAAAACATTATAGCTCTGGGTGAGGCTTGGTGCTGCTTCTCAGAGGCTCGCTCTGTGTATGTGTGTGTTTGTGTATTTGTGTCTGCGTGTGACTAGAGGAGGGGGGCAATCCTCTGCTCTGGGGCGGCGGTTCCTCTCTAATTGCCCCTCTAGGTGCCTGTGTGCTGGAGAGCTGAACTGAGGGTAAACACAGATCTAGAGATGATTAATAGCCGGAGGTCAGGGCGGAGCACAAACAGGCAGAGAGGCTAAGACCTCACTTCAGCCTACCTCAGCCATCCAAACCTACACACAAACACACACACTGTACGCCAGGAGAGTTCATTTTTTCGGCAGCAGATCGTGTTCACACTACCACATAAAAATAAAATAAAAATCCATCCATCCTGGATTCCTCTGAGCAAAGCGGAGAAGAGGTTGAAGATAAAAGAAGAAGTAGACGGAGCAGGTCAGTCAGGGGTCAGGGTGAGAGGTAAAGTTGAAGGGTGAAGGGGAAGGGTGAGGGTGAGGGTCACGGTGTCGGCCCACGGCAGTAGTCCTTAACAAGCTCTGATCAATACATGACCAGGAAACCCTGAGCTCCTGTTTCTCCTGCATCCCTACGCAGCTGTAGGTGGTCTTCCAAAGATTTTACACTGTAGCAGAGAAAGACGCACAACCTGCTCTCATTACTTTCCCACTTTGTCTTCTCTGTCCCCTGACAAACACACACACACACACACACACACTGTTCTCTTCCCTACAGTGCGTACCATGCACACATTTATATCTCTCGCACCAATCTGCAGACAACACACGGCACATCCCCAGCTGAATGGAGTCAGGTTTGGCGGCCCTTCATTTTTCATGCAAACGGTAATTTAGTGAGACTGCCTATTGATTGAGCGCCGCTTGTCTCCCAAACAATGCCACTTCAATCAGCAGCCCGTGGGGGGAGAGGGGGCCGGGGGGAGAGGGAGGAGATGTAGGGGAGAAGAGGGGGAGAGAGAAGGGAGGGCTGCCGATAGCTGCAGTGACTGATTTAAGAGATGGATAAAAAGCAGATACGTCCCCCGCCCCTGTACTGATTAATGACAGTGGCCAGAGCAGCCCTGGACTATGCATCATGATTTAACCACCAGCCCCTCATCTAAAGATTAGCGTGCGCGTGTACACACACACACACACACACACACACACACAGTAAAGGCACCCACACACACAGTGCGTACTGTACCGCACAGAGAGACAAGACACGGTAGGTGTGAAGGGAAGAAAGGGACGTGAAGCAGGGAGAAAGACAAGTGAAAGGATAATGGGGGCGAAAGGAGATACTGTACTGTATGACTGTGTTGAGTTGGTTTTACTGACTATTCAGTGGCAGAAATGTGCTTTTCAAAAACTCACTTACAGTCCAGAACATACTGGAGACAAATGAGGAGACATACAGTCCAGTGCAGTCAAACACAATCACACACTCTGGGAGTGAGTTTGTATTTACATACCAATGTAATTCTTTTGCCAGCCATGTGGCTAATTGTGTGCACCGTCAGCTGGACATGGCAGCCAGTTCAGTGAGAAGAGTGCAGGTGCATGTTGCTGTGGTAAGAGATGTGTTACAAAGACAGCAGGTGTGTTTACTACACTCACACTAGTTAAAATTGAGCTATTAAAGCAGTGAAAACAGACTGAAGGTAAGGGCTGCAACTGACTTCTGATTATCGATTAATCTGACAATTATTTTCTTGATTAAACGGTCTTGATTAACGGAAAATGTCAGAAAGAGTCCAAGGTCACGTCTTCAAATTTTGTCCAAACAAATGTAATGACGTTAAATCAAAAGCTGAACATATTTCCCTTTATGGCAACAAATATAAAACACAATAAAAAATGAGAAACAACATAATAAGATGGAGCAGAAGAATGTAAAAACTATGTTTTTTTTAAACAGCTGTAAATTGCTAAGGTTTTATGTAAAATAGAGAAAATGTCTGATTTGTCAGGGGACAGAAGGTGTGCTGTCCAGAACTTGGTACTTATTCCTACACTGACTATATCACCTCATACAGAAAGCCACGAGCAAAGTCTAACTATAGTTTCCCTTCACAAAACCACAAACCTTTAGTAAGGTGGAAGTATTAAAGAGGGAAAATAATTGAGAAAAAGATTAAACATTTTCACAACCTTTGTAACATCATTCTACAATGAGTCAAAGGTGTTACAAAGGTTGTGAAAATGTTTCTGTGATCTTGCACCTCAACATGTACAACAGAGTCCAGCTACAGTCCAATCAAGCCCAGTCGTCCTAGCCCAGCCCCTCGCTGCTAGCCTAGTCTATTACAACCTGGACAAACCAGACAAGGTACAGTCTAATGTTACATTTTGTGCTCAAGTGCAGTGCAGAAACCTAGAGCACAATGTAAAGTTGTGCGAAGGAAAACACAGACTCTGGTCCATTAGTTGTGTTGGAAGCCGAGGAGGAGGATCGGAGCCCCTCCCTGCGGCTGCTAAAATATTCATCAGACTCCCTGAGAGCATGTCTGCTAATAGTTATACATGGAGCAGGAGAAAGAAGTGAGAAGGAGGAGGAGAGGAGAGGGAGCGAGGCAAGAGGAGGAGAAATTGGGGAGATGAGCGATGCTCCCTGTGTGCATGTCAGCTAATAGTCAAACATGACGCGCTAGGAGGGAGGGGAAAAAACAGGAGAGAAAGAGAGGGAAGTGAGGAGAGGGGTTGTTTAAATAGTCTGTGGCTGAAATCACAGGGGATGAACCACGTAAAAAAAGCAAAAGTGAGGAAGAGAGAGAGACAGAAGGAGGAAGAGAGAGAAAGATTGAGACGGAGTAATCATTCCTTTTCCTCCTCCCCTGCCATCACTCGCCCCTCCAAGCTGCATTCCAGATTGATTAAAAGCCCCTCTTGTAATTGTCAGCTCTTGTAGGAACCATCTCTGTGTTCGAGAGAGTGTGTGTGTGTGTGTGTGTGTGTGTGTGTGTGTGTGTGTGTGTGTGTGTGTGTGTGTGTGTGTGTGTGTTTTGTGTGTGTGTGTGTGTGTGTGTGTGTGTGTGTGTGTGTGTGTGTGTGTGTGTGTGTGAGTTTTGTGTGTAACAGTGTGTAGAAGAGTATTAAACCTAATTCAATTACGCCACGTGTAACAGTACTTCAATAGCCACCAGTCGCTACCACATCAATCACAAAAAAAAAAAATTTTTTTTTTTTTTTTTTTTTTTAACACCCCCCCCTATCCTTTTTTTTCCTGCTCAAATAAGAAAAATAATGTCATAAATATTGAAACATAAAAGCGCCCTGTGCAGAAGCTGTTGAAATAAAATTACATAAGAAATGGAGACAAATGCAGTGGATCGCAGCATCCTAAGGCAACCTTACTACAGTAAATCAGACAGTGACGAATATTACTGCGACCATGCCACATGCATACGTACACACTAGACAAAACTCATGTGCACACACTCATCCACACACAAACTGTGCAAACAATCTGCGAGGCACCTTCTATAAAAGCTCCTTTGGTGGATTAATGAGTAATTATCCTAATTAAATGTTTCCTGATCATCCGTTATGATATATGGATGATTATTATGTTCAGAGATGATTAAATGATAGTATAACAGAGCAGTCTGATATCATTTCAAAGAATTAATGAGCGTTTGTACAGGAGGAACCATGTGGAAATAAGGCACAAATTAAAGATTGAATTACCTTTGATTTAATCAATTCAAGACTAATTGTGAGACACAGTAATAGAAAACTTTTTTGCCCATTTAATCACAGGTATGTTGTTTTTGGTTTTGTTTTGTGGGGTTTTAATGCAGAACGCTCAAAGAACTTCAACAAGTGAAAAATGCCATGTAAGAGCATTCTGTGCAGACACATACAGTGCCAAACAGACTTTCTGCAGGGCTTTTTACAGAATCACTATATCAAACACAGTGCACTTTAGCAGATAGTGACTATAATGAAGAAAAACAAATAATGCCAACCAGAACATGAAATTCCACATAACACTCCCAAGCAGACTGTCCTACAATATGAAGTGGTATATACATACATGCCAATACCTACTTATACTAATTTATACTTCTTCTTTTTTTGTCAAATAACCATCTTGCATGCAGATTGCGATATGAGAAACATGCTATACAGCTAAAACAATTTCTCTTTTGATCCCTTGAAGACATATCTGCTCTTATGACCAGTTGATTGTGTTACTTAGCCTAATCTAAACCAATAAATGAGGCTAACCTTGTAAGCAGGGTCAATGCTTATTTAAAAGCTCATTGATTAACAGTTGTGATTATTGAGCATGCCATGTGGCCCATACAGGATTGACGGATCTGATAGGTCAGGGTCCAGATTCACACAGACAGGACAGGACAGGACAGACATACAGAATGATGGACGGGTAGAGACAAGAGAGAGGGCGGGCAGGCAAAGAATCTGATGGATAGACAGACACACACACACACACTGAGACCCTGTTCCTCTTCTCAATCATGTGAACTAACTTGAAGAGATTACTTGGAGTATCAACTTATTATCTGCACAGTACTTGAGCCTCTTCAATATTTTTGCCCTAACCCCTATCTCCCGCTCCAACGCCTGATTCACTCCTCCATACAGTTCACGGTGCTGAGCAGAGTAGTTGCATGTGAAGGAGATAGTAAGCAGTAATATTCAATTATTGTATGCACGGCGTCCCCGTCCCGCCCTAAATTGATTTCTTCTAGAACGGGAGGCATCGCTCAGCACTGACACCCAGCCATGTTTCCCCCATCTACCACATCCCACGCAAATTACTCCTCCATCTGCTCTCCCTCACCTCACCGCGCATTTACCCCTCTCGTCCCTTCTTTTCTCTCCTCTCTTCTCCTCTCCTTTCCTCTCCTCTGTCACCATCTCCTCGTCTTCCCCTCTCCTCTCCCCCGTCAGACTGCACAGCTATCGGCGGTTGGCATGAGCCCCGGCTCCCATACAGGACGTTTAATCTGTCTTTTATCTCTTTGCATTGTAATGGGAAATGGTTTTGTGTTTTACTATTTGATTGAAGCTGCCAGCCCGCCCCTCACCACCGTTGGACTGTGTGTTTAGGAGTGGGAAGTGTTTTCAATTTTGCCCTTGCCTCAAATTGTCTTTTATCAAAGAATTCATATCAGTAATATGATTCTACATATTAACCAGGCTGTTTGTAAGTGGCCTAATAGGAAAGAGTGGAGAGAGAAAGATAGAGCCGGAGGGAAAAAATAAAACTGGCTTCCACTCACAGAATCTAAAAGAATTAATTACACTGAATTAAATGTCCACATTTTTCATTGTAATATTCCAGAGAAGCCTAAATAAAAGGTTGATAAATACCTTGAATGTGGCTCATCTGTAATAAATGGGAAAAAAAGAAAAAGAGCTGGACCTGGAGCTGGCACACAGGAGTTGTGAAAGTTTTCTCCCGTCAGGTATACCATCAAAGACCTTCACAATTGTACCTTTTATAAAGCCACACAGAGAGGGAGTAGGTCTAATCAATACTTCATATAGCGGGGATTATTGTTTGTTCAGACTCAACATAGATTAAAAACATCTAGGCCCGATAGTCATGTAAAACTAGAATTGATTTGTTCATAAAAGCAGTGAAAGTTTTGATGTTGGTGTCACACTTATGATATTTCTTTTCCAGCATCACATTTTTTATTCATACGCACATTGTCACTTTAACAAAGAACAGGCCTGCGGTTAACGCTGAATGGCATTTACAGTCTCTGATAGTTAAAATCAACAAAAACCCAAACATACATACAAACACATGCACTTACACACATATAGCACACACACACACACACACACACACACACACACACACACACACACACACACACATCCTCCTCTCTCCTATTCTAATTAAAGGGACCTCTCTGCCCTGGGTGTGTGTGTGATATTGACACTTAGCTCCGTACAATAAACTTTATTGGCAAGCCCTGCTTGATTACAGCACTAAACTAGAATAACAAGGAATATGGGAGGAGGGGACGTGGATTATATACTAAACAGACATTAGTGGGCTCTATTCAAATATCTGGTGCATTTTAATAGCGAGCCCAGAAAGGCCTCTGTCTCTGAAGAAAGCCTCTGTGTGGACATTAGCAGTGAGCTGAAGCTGAAATATACTGTGCACAAGTAAAACATTGACATGGGTGAAATATAGTAAAGGTAGAAAAAAAGAAAAGTAGATGAAGTATATCTGAAGTATGGAGGAAGAGAAAGAGGGATAGATTTCCCGTCATTAATGATCTATGGAAAATCCTCTGTCTATTTTCAGATATACTGTTAATGGCTGCTCGCTGCCATTAAAATCGTTGCCATTCTGAACTCAGCTATTCACATATTGGCTGCTGCTTCATCTAATATTCATCTACTGGAGGTCAATGGCAGTGGTGGCATGCTTAATTTGTACACAAATTAAGGGTGGAGAACAAGAGTTTTAATGAGCATGGTGTTGAGATTCAACAAATACAGAATTAGAGACATTTATTACACCTCAAAAACCTTCAAGGTCCCGGTCACCTTTGTTGCCCTTTTCAGAATCAACAAAATAATAAGATTATCTTTGAGTGTTGACAAAAAAGGACTAGATCTAACACATTTTTAAAAAGTCTCTACACCTAGAGATGCGAGTTGTATGACTGTATGAAGTTAAAACATATGAACAGGCATGCAGAGAGGAAGAAAGAAAGAAAGAAAGAGTTTGTCTCTCCTCAGCACTCCAACAGTCCTGGTAAAAGAGGCAGCCTTTTAAAGAGGACAGGCTCTGCAATTATTTCCTCAACAATGGTGTCTCAAACAATACCTGGAGGCAAAGACTTTGCAAAGCCTTCTTCATCCTGGACATTAAATTATCAGCCCAAGTGCTAAATCAATTAGGCTAAACCGGCAGGTGAAGCAGAGGGTGGCGTGGTGTTTATTCACAAGTGTAAACCTGATCTTACTCGCCTTGCACTTTTGGTTCTTTGTGTTAAAGCATAACGAGGAATCATGAGGAATTACATGAGACAAAAGACCCACTAAGCTCTGTTGCATTAGCATCCTTACTTCAGTGAGTGGTGCACTGTGCATCAAGCCTACCTAAATGACTCAAGGCATCCTGCAAAGGACACCAGCTATTAAATGTATGCAACAAAAAGAATTAAAAAAAACATTAGAAAATATGTTGTTATTTTAATACATGCAGAATTGTAATTCCATACATTCAGAAAAGCCTCTGATAACAGAGTTGTGACTCAAGAGCAAATGAACCACAGCTGTCTGTCCCGCAGCTTCTACCTTCACATTGGCTCGTTCTGCTCAGTCAGTTGAACTACAATGACCCCTACTGGCCTAAAACGGTACTAAGATTTAGTGCGCACCTCAGACAAAGAGCTTGTACTTCATTGTGAACTTGTCGCTTTGCAACAGCTCTGGATCTTCAACACAAAAAAATGCAATCAGGAGGAGAAATGACAGAAAAAGGTCATTCTCTTTTCCTTCTTGTCTCTTCAAAAAAAAAGAAGTCCACACCAAAACTCTCAGCTGAGTTTTTTTTTTTTTTTTTAGTTTCTTTCTGATTTTTTTTTCAGTCACTTCCAATCACTCCAAATTCTCTCCCCCACCTCACATCCTCCTCCTTTTTCCCCCTCTCTCTCTCTCTCTCTCTCTCTCTCTCTCTTCTCTCTTGAGGCCTTGGCACCTTTGGCAGGGCCTCAACCGCTGGGTGTGTTGGCAGAGCTCTGTCTCTGATTCACCCACAGCTTGCCCTCTGGCTTAACAGGCTGGCACAAGGACATGGAGCAGAGTTGAGAGAGGAGGGCAGGGCAGGAAGCATGGAGCTGCCGACTGATAGAGCCATATATTACTGAAAGAAAGTTATAACAGAACAGGTAAGCGGTGTGAGTTAAGTTGAAGTTTTAGGCCTGTGGTTTCTGTGAGCACGGCAGAAAATGGCACTACTCCGTCGGTTAGCACGTGTGTCTGAAGGAGAACATTAGTGCGAGACACACATGCGGCCTCACCTTGAAGAACCACTGACCCCACACACCTTTATTGCATCTCCAATTAGAGGAGAGGGAGGGTGGAAGGGAAAGATACAGAGAGGGAGAGACAAAAAGAGAGGAAGAAAGAGGGGGAGAGGTGTATTTCATAAATGTAGTTCCATAAAGAGCACTGACCCAAATGGCATTCAGTAATTCTTCCCTGTGCCAGAGGAGGTGGGATAATCAGAAACTTCATCAAGCTCACTCCTTCCTTCTCTCCTTCCCTGTGTCTGCAACACCTCCTACTGTCCAACCCTCTGCTGGAACCTTTTAAACAAAAATTGCGTGTAATAACTGCATAGCGTATACAGTGCATCCGGAACACGCATCAAAGAACATCCCTCTATCCCCACTTCATCACTTCATTTTAATTAAACAAGTTTCCTCCACTCAGAGTCTCGCCATCTCTCATCTCTTTGATCTGTTCCCATCCGACTCACAGTGAAAGAATCAGTCCATCTCCACTTTGAGAAAGTTGTATGCGTTTGATTCGGAAGACTTCCAAGCAGCCGCGGTACAGCATTGATTTAACGTACACAAAAAGGCATCAGCGCACTTACAAAATAAATTACTGAAAACATAAAAAGGCAGTTCTTTTGTCGAACAACACACTATAACTACAACCCCTTACGCTCCATATGGGTCTACTGATAAAAGCAGAACAAATTCCTTTTTGAAACTGTTCAATAAATTCAAATCGGTCTTCATGACAATGTCGGCAATACATATCAAATCTGTCACTGCTGCGTTGAGATGGATATGGGAGGGCAGAAATCTGAAAGAAAATAATACAATTAAAGTGTGTCTCAAGCACCAAGTCCCCATCGATCCATTCGCTCTCTTTTCCAATACACTATGGACTCAACATGGACTTATTCTTTCTTAAGCACAACTGGGAGCACTCCCTCCCCTTGGGGTGCAACACTCACACAATGCTTCAAAAGAACATTTTGTTTATATGTTCAATACCAAGAAACATCAATAAAATTATCCAATCATTAATTTCCTATTCAATACAAATTTAATGCAGAGCCACGGAGTAGCCAGCTCATATCCAATGAGGGCATCTATCCCCAATCACTCAGCTCTGTGCTTCACATTGCGCGCGTGCACACACACACACACACACACACACACACACACACACACACACACACACACACACACACACACACACACACACACACACACACACACACACACACACACACACACACACACACACACATCAATGGGACTGTCCCTAAAACAGCCATTCCTCACAGACTGACTCAATACTGTAGAGAGCGGGGGAAAGACAGAAAAGAGCAAGTAAGGAGGATGGGAGTGGTAGGAGAGGGGCACGTATTATTTCTTAAGCACAACTGTCAAGGTGAGAGTCTTGACAGTGGATGGACAGGCATAGCCAAAGATACACAATTTCTTCTTCTAGTCTACAGTGTATACATCTGGAAATGCTGGTTTGGTCATACAGGAGTATAGAACCAGTGGTGGAAGAAGTATGCAGAATATTTAAGTAAAAGTAGCAAAATTGCATTATAAAAAAAATACTCCATTACAAGTAAAGGTCCAGCCTTCAAAAGCTTACTTAAGTAAAAGGACAAACGTATTATCAGCAAAATATACTTCAATTATCAAAAGTAAAAAGAGGCATTAAGCAGCAGAACAGAGCCTGTCAAGAGTTATATTATATTATTTGATGATTGTTATGTGATGCATTAATGCATGTACTGTAAGCAGCATTTTATGTTGTAGCAGGTTATGGTAAAGCTATTTTTTAAGGAGAAGTGCACCGATTTAGCACATCAAAGTGTTTACGGGTCTTGTGAAATACTAGTGCATATGTGAAAAAAGTAGCATGAAGCCTTTTGTGGTTTCACAGCGAGCTAAGCGAAGTCTGACAATTTGAAAATGAGAAACATCTTGGGGAGTGGAGTAAGAAAGAAGTGAGGTTGCCAGACCTCTGTAGCCTGCTCCTCATCTCTGCTTTAGGCTCAAGGCTACATTAGCTGCTACTAACATAACACACAAAAAGACTATGACTCATTGTCAACAGTCGCATTTCATTGTGGGTAATGTAGACGACAAAAAAAAAGTATGCTTGGTAAAAGATTTTGATAATTTGGTTCGGCATCATCAATGTTGATACTTTTTTTTAAAACTGTCCATGTTAATTTGATCTATAACAATTCATCATTTACTCATCACATATAATGTATGTAAAGTCTTCAACTGCAAATGAACTGTAGCTGTCAGATAAAAGTAGTGAAGTAAAAGGTTTAAAGAAGCATAAAACAGAACTCCTCAAGTAAAATACAAGTACCTCAGTGTACTTCCATTCCGTTACCGCAGGGACAGGTTAATGTACGCGGAGGAACAAGGAGGAATGGGGGTTAAGAAAAAAAATGACAACACTCAAAAACCTTTCATACAGCATGGCTTCACCGTGACTTCCGTAAGGAGCTCTTCTGCACTCCAATCAACACGCTCATTCATGGAAAATCTGGAGATCAATGACAGTTTCAACAGTTCCATGCTCGATGATACAATCTATAGCTCTCTGATGCATGTGATTAGGAAATGCGTGGAAATGCTATCAGTATTGAATATCATACAGGTAGTGAACCCAGCTGAACCCGCACCTACTCTAACCCCCTGACATGGTACACATCAGATAGAGCTGTGAGATGCGTGTGTGTGTGTGTGTGTGTGTGTGTGTGTGTGTGTGTGTGTGTGTGTGTGTGTGTGTGTGTGTGTGTGTGTGTGTGTGTGTGTGTGTTTGTGTGTTTAACATGTTAGAGCTGGCGAGGTGACACGAGAGCCAGGGTACACAGGTCAAGTAGAGTCAAACCAGGTAGGCGATTGGCTGATCAGGTCTGAGTGTAATGACTAATCAATGGTTGAATGCATTAGCCTAATCTAATGGGCCAGGTGGGAGAGGACAACTGCAGACGCATGGAACACATGATTGAGCACAACATGCAACAGCAATGCAATCAATAACACATAGAGTGGTCTAACCCCTGGGAGGGGGTCCCCACTACTGGAACGACCTGCTCCACATTCATTTAGGAGGCGCTCCGTATGTGTGTGTGTGTGTAAATATGTATGGTTGGTTGGTTAGGGGAGGACAGAAAAGGAACCAAGCTGTTTTAGACTGATTGATTGTATTATGAAATGAAATGAGGGAAATCAAAGCCTTTTGTTTCTGGCCAGAACCCTCACACACACACACACACACACACACACACACACACCAGTGAGTAGCTGTTTCTACCCACCTGAGAGAGGCACTAAAAAAAAAAAAAAGTGTCAAAGAGAAAGTGGTATAAGTGATGGGGGATTATAGAATGCAAAAAAGTGTTGATAGAAAAAAAGGCAAACTACAGGAAATGAATCATCAGTCTGTTTATACAATCAGGGGAATGAGAGGTGAAACATTCTTCATATTTAGGTTTGTCCCAGGAGAAAAGGACACCTTCCTCTGTGTGTGATTTGACCTTCCGCCATCACTCAGTGATGAGCATTGTGTGAACCTGTTTGTGGGTTAAAAGCATTGCCGAGCTCACAGGTACTAGTCTGTGCATTACTGAGATCATTCACATATCTAACCCCTATCAGATTAATGTGCTTTAATGCAAAGTTCTTAATGCAATGGTGATTTTGTTAAATACAGGCTAGCAAATTAGACCGCTACTTTTTTTAGTTAAAAAATGAACAATGACTGTTTAAAAAGTGGCAAAACATTTATCAATTCACAAGATCAACCACCAGAGAGAGAGAGAGAGAGAGAGAGAGAGAGAAAAAAAAAAAAAAAAAAAAAAAAAAAAAAAAAAAAAAGAGGATGACAAGTTAGGGACAAGAGCCAGTCAGAGCAGAGGACAGGCCT
The DNA here is from genome assembly GCF_010015445.1 of Perca fluviatilis. NCBI lineage: Eukaryota > Metazoa > Chordata > Actinopteri > Perciformes > Percidae > Perca > Perca fluviatilis. The sequence goes on along the minus strand of NC_053119.1, from coordinate 13,487,875 downwards.
GGGTCAATACTTGCAGCACATGCTGCTGACACTGCACTGCTCAACACACACACACACACACACACACACACACACACACACACTTGCATATGTGCGTGCTTCACATGGACATGTACACAAAAGATAGAGAGACATCAGACCAATCAGTCAGCCAATGTCAATATTTCAAGAGGAAGACAGAGAAAAGGAGAGAATAGAAGTATGTGTGTTTGTGCACAAGAGAAAGTCAAACATCCCCCCACAATTAAGGAACTTTTACAGACTGAATTAGGTATTTGGTCTTTTTTTTTAGTTTACAAAAATAAACCTATATTTCATCGTCTGACATTTCTTGTGGGACAGCCATTTTCAGCCAGACTCATGTGAAAATCTACAAGAAGATCCCAGCACTTAAAGGGTCAGTTTACTCAAATTAAAACAAACCTTTTTCTCATGCACTTCTCTTGGTGTCTAGCAGTGTATTTGGACTTTATTCCATCTTCCTATTTTTGTATTTCCCTTTCGAATGTTTACATTTTTTTCCATCTTGATTAGTTGATCGACAGAAAATTAATCAGCAACAATTTTGATATCTGAAGTAATTCTTTTACAGATTCCAGCATCTTCAATGTGAATATTGGGGGTAATTTTCTTATTTGTCTATGATACTAAACTGAGAATCTTTGGATTTTGGACTGTTGGTTGGACAGTCATTATTATTTTTTGACCAAACAATGAATTAATTAATCAGGTACAGTACATAATAAGAATAATCAATAATAGAAATAATAATTAGTTGCAGTCCTAATCTCATTGCCTCACTATGTGTATACTGTATATACAAAGTAACATGGGAAATGTGGGGACTATTGTTTTAATATCTGAATGTGTAACTATTCTTCTTCTTCTGTGTGTGTGTGTGTGTGTGTGTGTGTGTGTGTGTGTGTGTGTGTGTGTGTGTGTGTGTGTGTGTGTGTGTGTGTGTGTGTGTGTGTGTGTGTGTGTGTGTTAAACCGAGGTCTGTGATAGGAGCCTCTCCATCTTTGAAATGAATTAGCGTGTGGTGCCTTATTGAGTGAGGTGCAGTGTTTAAGTGAAACTGATGAGAGATGTGTGAGCAGCGAGGACTGGCCTATAAGTATGTGGCTGGGGTCACAGGCTAATCCCTATTGATTTACTCCACCGTCTGCATATAGCCACACAGGAAGACAAGGAAGGAGAGGCCTGCTTTACCAGCTATCACAGAGCACAAATGCGGGATAAAAATCACTTTTCACACACTCTCGGTTACATGATGCTAAGTAGGGTAAGGACAAGAAAATTAAGTATCATTTAATCTAAATAGGTAGTTAAACACCCTTTACTTAGAAAGATTGCGGACCATGACCTCCTGAAGATCAACAAGAGATATGATCATTGGATTCATTTACACATAATCATACGATCAGGAGCATTTGTCCTCATTAGACAAAATAGAACAAAACAAAATAAAATAGAAAGAGGTGCATGTTTTTCAGTAAAACGTGTAAACATGGAGCTATAGTCATCAGTGTTGTGACAGATTTGAATGCTACCATCAAACTGTGAAATCACAGCGCCCCGTGACACCCCAACACATCAGACCACAGTGTGTTTGATGAGAAACCCAAAAAAATACCTGGACCCATGTATTTATAAACAATCTCACCCCAGAGGATGAAAAGGTGAAATATTACATTAATATGAACAACTATTAATAATAAGCCCCCCCCCCACCCTTACCCCATCACTCCTTTCTCCATCTCTATCTCCCCCCTTCTCTCTCTCTCTCCTTCTCTCCCTCTGCCTCTAATCCTATCATGCGGGCAATAAGTGTATGCACCATGAGCACATTTAATTTCTGCGGTTGGTTTTCAGCGAGCCCAGAGGTGAGCCTTAATAAGGATCAATGGCACTTTATCTGGGACAGCACCCACTTCACAGCATGCAAATTACACAGCAACCCTTAAAAAAAGAAATGGATTTAATTAAAAAATGTAGAACCACGGGCTCTGGAAATTCAATTAAAGGATTTATGCAAAGGTTGGCTAGCTTTTTGTGTTGCAGTTCCTGCTTATATAATGAGCTTTTCATATTAAAAATCAATAGGTAATCTGGGCTAGGGGATCGGCTGCTTATGTACATTTTTGAAATCAATTTGAAAAATAGTCCATCAGCTCCATGTCACAACAAAGAGGGAAGGGAGTGGTGCATGTGTTTGTGTGTGGTGGTGGTGGTGGGGGTTGTTACATTTTTCTCCTCTCTGAGGGTCACAGGAGAAAAGCTCTGAAGCTCTAAAAGGTAAGAGAGATGGAGGGTGAAGGAGGCAATGTGGAAGAGTAGAGGGTAAGTGAGTAAGGATGTCTCTCTGGCCAGGTCAGTTTCTGGCTCTTTGGCCTGTTCTGATCCCTTCTATTAGAGAGAGAGTCCCTTGGCAATGAGGGTCTAGCTGGCTCTGACCTGTGGCTCTGGGGTAATTTAGCCCAGCCTCAGCTCAGACTCAGCCCAGACTCAGACAACCCAGGCTGGGGAGACGTCCTAATGGCCTCCCTGAGGTGTCTGGAGCTGGAGGAGCAGGGAGGATGTGGTTGAGGCTTTAAGTAATGTTTCTTCACAAACAAAACTATTAAAGTCTGTCACAGAAAGACATCTTATAAAGAGGTAAAAACGAATTGTGCACAAATTTGTTTATAAAAAACAACATTATCAACTATCACTATGTAGCATTAAGCAGCTATACAAAATTAAAGTAGTAGAAGTTTGATTGTTAAAAAAATGACTTTTTTAAACTTCTTCTGCTTTTAACACGGATATTGTTCATACCTCCTTCACACTCATGTTGTATAACTGTACTCAGGCAGGAGGGGTGAATGACTGACTGCATACAGTAGCAGACTGTCAGCATTTGATTGGTTCTTTATTGATCCAGACACGCTCTCCATCACATCAACTCATCCACAATAAACCATTTACACAGTTTCCCTGTGCAATGGACCACATAACCAGGCCTCAGGCCATCTCTGTTCACCCACTGTGTGTTTGTGTTTGTGTGTGTGTGTGTGTGTGTGTGTGTGTGTGTGTGTGTGTGTGTGTGTGTGTGTGTGTGTGTGTGTGTGTGTGTGTGTGTGTGTGTGTGTGTGTGTGTGTGTGTGTGCGTGTGTGTTTTCTTTAATGAAATGGTATCTCCGTGGACAATAATCCCAGTAACAGGATTGGGCAGGAACACACATGTCAATACAGCCAAATGGGATTGTATGCTTTTATCCATCCCCACACCAACACATCTTTCTCTCCCTATGTGTGTCTCTCTCTCTCCCCCTCTGTCTCTCTCTCCCCCTCCATGTCTCTCTCCCTTCCATACACAGTGCAGCAGCACAGCAGGGAATGTCTGGCTGGAATATCACGTTCGTTTGTATCTAGTTCCTCAAAAATTATCTAAAACATTGCCTCAAAAAGGAAAATGATGCATCATCAGAGAGGTTCACTCAGAGTATGTGCACCTCATACCAATTGGCATAATGTGTAATATTCTGTCTACACCACTGAGGAGAAACCTACACAGTGTCTCCAGTCAGGCTGGAGCTGACCCCCCTCCTGTGTAGCTCCTAATCATCCAAGAGGACTCTATTACAAGGGCCTGGCAGCTCATCTAACCCCACAGAGGAGAAGTGTGTGTGGGGGAGGGGGGGGGGAGAAGGGGCTGGCAGGGAGATTGGGACCTCTGCTCCTCTTTCTTTCCACATGGTTGAGCACCACACACACACACAACACCGGAACACACATACACACACTTACACAGGTTGCCTGGGTGTGCAGCAGAGCCACTGCGTCTGTGTGCTACACCAGATAGCAGATAGAGCACCTGACCTTATGTCTGTCTGCAGGAGAGAAACTGATAAAGAACACTGATGTAAAAGTAGCTGCTGTGCTCACAAACAGCGCCAACCACCCAACCACTGTACGTCTGTTATATGGTAATGCTGACGTCGTCGTTGCAGGACCTGTCTCTTGGGTTAACCCCCGAGGTGCAGGAGAGAGCTCCTGGTCACAGTAGGCAAGGCTCAGCACAGGAGGCACTGGAGGTCCCACTTCTCCTGACTGAACAACCGTTTCTCTAATACAGTCCTGACTGCTGGTGCCTGGTCAAAAGTTCAGCCTGTGCATATGTAAAAAGGTGGCCTGGTGCCCGAGGCAGGATCCTGGGTAAAATAATCATGCTAAAACGCTAAGAAGCATGGGACTAGGCGAGAACGCTGATGAAACCGTCCCCTGGGGGAACTGAGGTGTCTGATTGGACCAGCGAAGCCTCTTAGGCCTGTGCCCACAACACCTCCCTCCTCTCTTTCTATCCATTATAGAGGATGATGACTGGAGCCACTGCCCACACTGATCTCCATTCAGCTCAGCACTGTCTGTGCCTATAGTTAAGGTATAGATTAGATGGGTATAGGCTGAGCACAGCTGCTCAGAGCCTGAGGGTACACTGTTCTTGAGGGAGCAATCAGTCAGTCAACAAAATGTCAACAGGGTCAGCGTTACAAGACGGTGACAACTTCACAAAGGTTACAGCCCAACTAATAACTGCAACAGTCACTGAAATTCATTCTGTGCTATTAAAGTGTGCAAGTTTTTTATTCAAAGTGTACTGTCTAATATGTTTTACAGCATATACTGTACATACATAGTTAAAGGCCCGAAATCCTATCCTGAAGTACTATCCTAGATCAAATAAATCAACCAAAATCTGTCAATCAAATTTTGAGCATTACACAGAACTGTGATAACCACTGTTTTTTTTTTATTTATTTTTTGCTTAGTCTCGCTCTCTAACACACACACATATCCGGGCACATACACATATAGTACACACCACTGCAGGCCAGATCATTCGACGCTGATAATCACAGCAAAGGACACAGGGAAAACTCCCACTCTAAACACGCTGAATTAAAGAAACAGGAGTTACAGGCCTGGTCGCACAATCTCTGATAAGTAGATCAAGGCGCGGGGAGGGGAACATGATGTTAGTGAGAGATAGTTTGGCTGATTAAAATGTCATGGCTCTTTATAGATGCCTTTCTCAACTCAGCAAAATGGAATCAGCTCTGTACATCAATAGCAGAGTGGGCTGTGCTCCCTGCTAATAGAGAAGTTTCTTTTCCTTAAGTAGAATCCACAACACAAAGGATGCAAAATTGAGGAAGTCAAAATATGTTTTTGGTAATACGCAAGCAAAATGCAGTAGCAAAAAAGATAAAAGTGAAGGGTAAAAGTGAAGCGCTGACAAAATAAGAGAGCATGAAGCACAATGAATGAGGGAGGAAAGCACGATGGTATGACCAATTGACAGAGCTTAGGCCTGACATGACATTTCCTCGCCTTTACTTAACAATCAAATTAAAGATTTAGGACCACGTGTGGCTCCAGGTGTTTCAGTCTTCTCCATATTGTGAATTTGTGTGTGTGTGTGTGTGTGTGTGTGTGTGTTGGTGTGTAGGGCAACTGTAGCCTATATCACTCCACCTGTGCTCCTATAAATCAAACCTGTGTTTTAAATGAGAGGCTGGTTATTTGTGCAAGAACACACACAAGGGCTCTGTGATTGTTTTTTGGAGTCGACATTCTGCTTATGTTTGCATCCCAGAACAATCTCCATGGATCCCGCAAGCGTACGCAAGCAATTAAAGCGATAGCATCTTCATATCCCTGCAACCAATAACTGAAATAATATCACTGTTTTATTAAGCCCTTAATGTGGGGGCAGAAGGAGTGAGGAGTGGGATTTTAAAGAGGATACACTTTCAGGGGCCTTATCAACCCCAGATTTAAATAAGAGCAAATGCTCAGCTTAAGGGTGTGCCTCTGTATCTGTGTGTGTCTGTGTGTAAGGCTGTGTGTCTGTGTGTGGCCTTTATCAGACATGAGTTTTAGCTAATCGCTGTGTCAGCACACCAGAATTTAATTACTAGCTCTACCTTTGTCCTTTAATATTTACTAACATCTACACTACGTTTAATTAACCACGTGTAGAAAAGCCATAGCACCGTTCTGGTGGAGAAACCGCTCTGCTAATTGCATCTGTGCGCTCATATCCAAAACGTCAACACACTCTTCTCTTAGACACACAAATAACACAAAAGTGTTCAACAGTCTTCCACTCTAGGGTACACTTCTATCTAAATTTTAGTCCAGCTAAAACTGACAGACCAGATTTGAAATTGAAACAAGACAGGACATGATGAAAAGAGCTAAGACAAATGTTACAGAACGTAAAGAGGGAAGGAAAAAAAAAAAAAAGAGTGTTTTGTGACAGAAATAGTCAAATTGAGGAAATGGTTAGCTTGGCATTTTGCGAAAAGGTGCTGAGGAGCATTTCCTCTCATCTCTCATCCTATGTCAGAAGGAGGAGAGACAAATGACGGCCTGAGGCCTTGTGTCTGTCAAACATGATGGATCAGAATAACGCTTCACTAAAACTCCAACACGCTGCCTTTCAACACATCACATTTTCCCTTCAGTGCAAACACTAAATTGATAAAGTACGAAGAGTAGCTAATGGAAAGATGTAATAGTCAAACTAAAGCATATATTAGGAGGCCATGGAGCCTAAAGGGTAGAGAGCTGCTATCAATTGAAAAGTCTTACAGAGCAGAGGACACAATATAGACTAAGATAAATCATGGTGTTGGATTTTATCGTTCATATCCAAGGTGTGTGAGGACGTTAACCTCAGGCACCCTACATCACCCTATAAGCACACACGTGTGCTATGAACACTTCCATTCTGTCATTTATTGTACACCCACAGCAGATGCACACTCACAATAGTTTGCCACTCTGAGATGTACTACAGAGGTTATTGCCTTGAGAGGAAACCTTCGCAGTATTAGTCATATATTATGATATAATTGGACGCCATTGACAGCAGTATTGTACTGTAGATATAGGTACTGTACAATGCAAACATTCTTTAACAAAACTGCTGTATCAAGTGCTCAATCAAAAATGCTTCATCAACTTCAACTGCACATTTGCATTTGGGTAAACATTCTGTGACGTGGTGGTGATGGTGCAGTGGATATAACACATGCCTTTAGTGTGGGAGATCTGGGTTCGATTCCCACTGCCATACATCAATCAATGTGTCCCTGAGCAAGACACTTAACCCCTAGTTGCTGCAGTGGCGTGCAACCTCTGATATATAGCAATCGCAAATCTAAATGACATGTAATGTAATGTGATCATTGAGGTACAATTGGCAGTGTGTGACTGGCACAGAAGTCCAATACCAAAACACCCCTCAGGTTCAGATCAGGCCGGCCGTTCCTCCCAATTACCTCTCTCCTGAGCTTTCTCCATGATTGCCCAGGTGAGCATTAAAGTGAACCCCCAACACCCTTATAGAGACCACAAGCAGAGACTATGAGAAATCTGGATACTCTAAAGTATTGTTCAGTGGATAGGCATAATAAACAGGGAGGCCCCCAATCGTTGCCAAACACAGGCCACACTCTAAATTGAGAGGAAAATGTCAAACCAATGCTGCTCAGCTTCGTGAGTATCCCCACACACCAGCTCACGTCTCCCTGGGTAACTCCTTAATAGGAGAAGGTACATCCTGTATGCAGTGGTTTGGTTCCAGTCAGAGCCACCGCTGTGTGTAGAGGTGAGCCCAACTACACATATTTGATACAGCTGTATCTCCTGCACCACTTTCGGCTCCTTCCTCAGAGAATAGCATTCCGTGTCCCAAGCCTCTTGCCTGGACCAGTATGCCAAAGGAAGACCCTACCAGGAGCTAACTCCCACCCGCATCATATTGGAGTGTCAATTCTCTGAGGGGATCTAGTTTTATCGTTCAAAATTAAAGCTGTAAACAGATACAAAACACAGATCCCCCTGGCACAGCACCTGGCCTCCTTTCTTTGTATCTCTCTAAAACAGCCTGTGAGGACATAACGTCTTTACTCTATCTCTGCTCTCAGAAAGGTCTTTGAAAAATAAAGTTGAGTCAGCCTGCTAATATGACTCAGAACTTAAGGTAATGCATCTGAAAATATCTGGTAATAGATTCTCCGGATGGGAATGGGCTGGATGGTAAAAACATATTTGACAGAGAGCTTATTATCTCAGTCCTCCGGAGTACATGCCTGCATAGGAGTAGAGTCTTGAGTTTGTTCAGTGAAATTACTGTAACCTAATAGTTGCGGTACACAGGATCTGGAATATCGCCTACCCTTGTGAGAGGATAGGGAACTGCCTCTCTGAGTTAAATAAACAGTGACAGGAGGAAGAGGAAAACAAACCACAGACTATCTCTCTATCTGTGAAACCCAGACTCTCTCCCTGAGCCCTCAGCACTCAGCAGATCAGCCCCTCTCCATCCTTTTCCTCTACTTTCTCCCAGGAACGTGCCAAGACAAATATATAAGCTCAGTTAGGGACACATCAGAGTCAGAACAAGAAGATAGTAACAAAGTCTGGTGAATTCACTGACTTTCTTTCCATGTAGAAAAGTATAACTAGATACAGAGCAACTCTGGTAAAATTAACCATTATGGTGGTTACCAACCGCTGTTGGTAATTAAAAGTGTTTTTGGTGGCCATCGGTCAGGTCGTGCAGTCACAAGCTTATGCATGCTTCAGACTGGTTTTGTCCCTTACCATAGACTTGGTGAAAGGTCTGGCCAGAGAGAAGAGAAAGGTCATCAGCCACCAGCTCCGGTGAATGGAGGTGTACATCATGTTCCCAGGATGCACCGCGTTGGAGGTGACACCGTGCGGCGAGAGGCGGCGGTGGAGCTCCTTGCTGAAGAGGATGTTGCAGAGTTTGGCTCGATTGTAAGCCAGCATTGACCAGTACTCCTTCTTTGTGGGAGACAGCAGGGCCAAGTCCACCTTGGCACATGAGTCTAACAGGTCTGTGAACCTGAAACATAGTCCAGAATAAGAGAGTAGTTAGAGTGTGTGAGTGTGTGCGCGTGTGTGTGTGTGTGTGTGTGTGTGTGTGTGTGTGTGTGTGTGTGTGTGTGTGTGTGTAGGCTTTCTACTGGCAGATGTGTGGCGCTGGCTGCATACAAATCAAAGACATGACATGATGTTCTTTAATTGCCTGCGACAGAGCTGTTAAAGTCCAGATGTTTGACAAGGCCCCTTAAACATTACACTACTCGTGTTATTATGCAGTCACGCAATAACATCACGATACACGGGCACGAAAGCTATACTCCCTGTGTGTCGAGTGGGTTTGTGTATGTGTGGGAGGAAGAGACATAGGCTCCAAACCGGTGGAACACATCCTACATATTAATCCAGTCATTAGAAAACAACCAATCAAAATGTCACCTGGTTTCCTTGTTGTGATTTTACAAGCTCGCTGCCTCTTGTTTACTGTCGCCTTCCGCAACATCCTTGCTTGGCTAAATTACAACATCTGCAGGCTTTTCATTTCATGTGCTGCAACTTCATAACTACTTTAGCAAGTAGAGGTTGATAAATCAATTGATTGAGCACCAAATGCAGTTCCCCGGTTACAACTAAATGTGGTTTTACAGTAATATTGCAATCAATGAATTACCCTGCAAGATGATTCACACAAACTTGCATAATAACAAATACAGATTTTGGTGAACCAAAATATCTTGGCTGCACATTAAAGTACGGAGCCAGAGCTGCAGCTTAGATCTCTCAGAGGTAATTTCATTAAGGATATTATCTTCCCTTGTTTGACCAGATCTGATGCAGTACTATGGCAAAGTAAACCGGTATGGGGCCAATTCCACAGTAAGCCCCTGTGGTGGAAACTGATAAAGTGTCCAGCCATTACCCGCGTGTCCATCTCTCCCACCCCTGTCCCTTATAGGTCAATGCTTTACCAACGGACAAGGGGCTTAGGGAATACAATATGCTGCCAGGTCAGGGGTCACACACTGCTTGTGAGGGGAGGCTAAGTGAATAAACGTGAAATCAGCAGAAACTGAAAATAACACAAACAAAAAAGGCAGCGACTTCAATAGATGTAATATAGGTCTGGAATGAGGTGGACAGAATGGAAGATGTAATATCAGATATTGTCTATTTCCACTCCTTCTTCCCTTCCCTCTAGTCTGTGTCGGTGTGTAACTGACTCTCTCTGGTCCAGCCTAAGCCCTCTTTGAAGGGGTTAAAGCCACTGCTGCTTGTAGAGGAGAGAAGGAAAGGTGAGTGTATGTGTTGGGGAGGCAGAGAAGGAGAGAGGGAGCTGTAGGGCAAAGAGTGAAGAGAATACCTGACCGTTTTTGGCCTTGCGATGCGTAGAAATCGTACACTCTGTTCCAATAGCAGCCAGACAGTTTTCACACCACCAAAACTTACGTGATCTCACTGTTCTTATTGTGTAGGCAAGTCTTGCATCAATCATATTCTGTCAATACTCCCTTTATGACATGCTTTCTTTCAATAAGCTTTTACTACTCTCTCTTCCCATTACTTTTCCTAAAGCACGAAATAGCAGTGTGACCACGAGTGAATCCGAGTGTCACACCATGCCTTCCGCTGCTCCTGTCCTCTCATGCATGACAGTCTGTATAACATAACTCATACGAGGGCGCCTGTAATAGTGCTGCTGTTTGATCTGCTAGAATAACTCTGCGTATGTTCTCCTTGTCTCAGGTCACTCTGCCGAGTTCCAATCAATCACTCTGCTTGGCCGTCTGACTGACTGAGGACTGGATCAATGTTGCGCACACACACACACACACACACACACACACACACACACACACACACACACACACACACACACACACAACACACACACACAACACACACACACACACACACACACACACACACTCTGAAACACATGGCTCAGGGCTTGGGCTCACAGATCACTGCAAGACATCATGCCTGTCTACTGAATGACAGGAAAAACAGACGCCTATGGAGTGGAGTTACCAAAAAAGATAGACTTGGAAAAACAATAGTTGGCAGAAGGAGGGAGTGAAGAGAGAAAGGGGCTGAGTCAGGGGGTCAGACAGAAAGGAGCAGATACTTGATCAAAGTTAATTTTAGCTGATAAGTCCATCCATCATGTTGATTATACGTTTAATTCATAGTGACAGCGTGTGGAGGGAAATGAGTTTTCAGTGAGTGAGGCTGTCATGTTTGACAATATGCATTAAGTCTGAGTTATCAGTTTGTAGTGAACTCGCCAATGTAGCGTAGTTAACTGCATGACTGGAGTTGAAGAGTTGTTGACTTAAATATGGCTTAACTGTAAATGTTGGGAAGACGGGGGAAACAACATTGTGGCGCTCACGTTGAACAACATTCACAACCCTTCAGCGAGGGGGGGAGGGGGGGGGGCAACCTGTTGGCAACCTGTTGTCACATCAGCTTTTTACAGTCACAGAAAGCAGTACTAATATGAAAGTATATTTTCTAGAAAACTGAAGATGCCAGAATTGTGTGGTACTGTGCTGATCTGTATAAAAATAAAAAAATAAATAAAACTGTTTACTGTGTTGATGGAAACAACTAGTTGACTGGAGGGTTAACTAGGTTAAATGATTTCCATCACTAAGAATTTCAAAATAAAAACAGTAATATTTGGGTTGGTGTGTAGTCAAGTAAACTCAAGTCAATTTGTTAGCAATAATCACAAATTACAGATATGCCTTGAAAGCAGGGGAGGGAGCGACATTGTTCAACACACCCTCAAAAGGATGGTTTAGCTCAGTTCATCCGTCTATGGTTTCTAGTTTATCGCTTATCTCAAATTTAGGAAAATAAATTTTGCAAGTGGTGAGGGCTTAATACTTTGTATTAAACAGCCTAGCTGAGGCATTTTTTCTTAACAAATGTTGCAAATGCTGTATCATCCTCAGTAAAAATCATTATATTTCCAAACCCAAGAAGGAATAAAAAAAGGAACCCAAGATGATCTACTATGAGAAGGAAAAAACAAGATTTACTCAAAACTGAAAAATAGGGTAAGTTTGTGTAACCCTCTGGAATTTTGTTTTACCTCTAGTAACACTATGGAGCAGTTTTTTAATATGGAGCAGGTGTGTGTCTTGTACACGTGCACAAGGACTTTTGAATGATGCGTTACACAGTCCTACCAATGGTTTTCACACTATTCCACTGATCTACAACTCGCAGTAACACGCCAACAATGGCAGCAATGGCCCATACATGGATGTAAAGAATGCAGGATTCAAAGTCACCCACATGCTCACCTGGGCAATGATGGAGAAAAATCTGATGCTTTACGAGGAATTAATGCATTCAACATTTGTCAGTTTGTTACATCTCAAGGATACAGAGAGTGAGTTTTATTGAGTAACACTGAACATAAACATTCATTTTATTTGTTTACAAGAAAACTCCATTTAAGTTGCACACTAAATGTGCAGAAGCACAAAATTGCTTTGCAAATCTTTACAAAGAATTATAAAGGACGATAAGAATTCTACCTTAAAGAATGCAAAGGGCATGCTTTTAATTTATTGAAATAGCCAAACTGTCCATTTTAAATCCTATAAGGCTCATTTCAATGGTCTTCTCCTGAAACCACATAGATGCAGGAATACTATTTTACACGCCTAGTTTACTGTCTTTACCTGTGGGACTCAGAAGATACCACCACAACACGGGCGGGGGCCGAGCGACGCAGCACGTCCTGCAGGCACTGGACAAGCAGGAAGTGACCTAGATGGCAGATCTGGAAGGTGGACTCCAGACCGTCCTCCGTCAGTCTCCAGGGCTGAGTGCACACTGCTGCATTACACACCAGAATGTGAAGGGGCCTACGGGGCGGGGGAGGAAGACAGAAAATAAAACATGTTTTTTTTTTTTTTTAAAGATTATTTTTAGGGCATTTTAAGACCTTCTTTTGACAGGACAGCTGAAGACATGAAAGGGGAGAGAGAGGGGGAATGACATGCAGCAAAGGGCCGCAGGTCGGAGTCGAACCCGCGGCCGCTGCGTCGAGGAGTAAACCTCTATATATGGGCGCCCGCTCTACCAACAGAGCCATCCTGGCGCCCAGAAAATAGAAGTTTGATTGTTTGATTATAAGTGAAAACAAAGAAGACACAGCTGCATAAAAAGAGGATATTCATACCATATTAGGCTGAAGAAGAGGTAAGGACAGGGAGAAGAAATAAAAAAAAGAAGAAGATGGAATAGTGAAAAGCGAAGGCAGAGAAAGGAAACGGGGTGTCTTATTCCACAGTGTGGTAGACTTTTAGCGGTCTACAGAGACAGAGCATCAGTAATGCTGATATGATACAGAGGTTTCCAGTGCAACTCCCCATGGCTCGACAGGTACTGTAGATACTGAATACAGCTGGCTGGAATCCAAGAGCAACAACACATTGAAAAGCAATCTCAAACCGTTTTAACACACAAGGGTGGTGGAAGTAATGGGTGTTGATACAGACTCTGTGTAACTACTCAGAGTAACCAAACCCACCAACACATCGACTCGGAAAGGCTGAGCAGAAGAGAGCAGATCAAAGACAATACACACACACAAGTCAGGGTATAAAAAACAATTGACTTTATTCAGGGACCAATAAAAAAAAAAGCATGTGCTTTTACACAGACATGCAAAGCATTTTCATTCTTGCAGACGGCGTGTGGGCGAGTGAGTAACACTCCCTACTCGCGTGCCAGTGAGCGGAGATTGCTGGATTGGTCAGGGCAGCGAGAGATCCTTGTCGGTGACAGCGTCGCTCCAGCGAGCTCGAAACCACAGTAACACAGCCGAACAATCCAAACACACCCCACCAATTTCTAATTTCTTCCATTAGAATTAATTATGAGGCCGAAGGCAATTTGTGTACCCTGTGTTTAAGACTGCCTACTGGATTAATTAAAAACTGGATGCTGGAAAATTAATGTGTGAATTGTTATGCCTTGCTATAATGAGCCATCCCATGCTATTACATAGGAGTGTACTGTAGAATCACCTTCAGGCCTCCGAACACACAAGGTTCATTAGAGAGCGCAAACCTAGTCACAAGTCAACTTAAAGAATGCCGACCTCAGCACATTATCAACAGAGCACACACACTAGCAGTGAGATATTCAAATGTTCACCCAAAATACAAAAAGGTAAGGACTTCTAACTTAATGGCTTGGCTTGGTAGGGAAACTAAATAAATGTAAATAAATGACGTGGCCTGCACATGAACCTAATAAAACAAGATGGAGGAGTAAAACACAACAGTTGCTGTGATGTCAAGTTCTGCTCTGAAACCAAATAAAACTAAACACGCTGGTAGTTTTTGGCCCAGTGTTCCCCTGTCTAATGGAGTGTGAAGTACAGTAACATTGTGCTATACAAGGCAAAACTCTTGGGTCTGTTACCAATGTACTGGCTCGAAGTTGCACAATAACACCACAGGCGTGAACTCTTGACTTAACATTTCAACCTTTCACTGTAGCTGTTGTTTTGAACTGATCATTATGTCAGTTACACCACTCAAGGTTTACATTTGGTGTGTGTCCTTTTTGTGACCTAATACTACAACATAAACTCAGTACGTCACTCAAATTATAAATCACAAATTTGTGATCAAAAAGTCCAATAACCAACTTTTCTCTGGCCGGTAGAGCGATTTCCCCCACGCAGTTCAGATGGGCCTCTGGTGAGTCTGCTTGTAATGTAAAAGGCCTGTTAATTCAACTGCCCACCAGTTAGTCCCTCTCTCATAAGCGCAGGTCTAATGAATGTCTTTAATAGGCCTATTGCCGCGTACCACAGTCCCTCTTTCCACATTAAGACCTCACACAACACTGTGTGCACTGTGCAATCTCAGCGCTGGTCAAACGAGGGTGTTAACTACCAAACAGGGAGACATCAGTTTATATATTTACTTTAAATAACCCCCCTGGGTATGACCCCTGACCTCTACTATAATGTGGGCCAGCAGGAAGAGATTGCCTGCGTGAGCTGGGCTCAGACTACTGGTCATTAACACTGCACTTTGTTGGCAACAGAAAAACTGGCACTGGCAACAAACATATGGATATGTGTACACCACTCATCCTGATCCACAGTTAAACTCACACACCAGAAGTGCATACCTGTAAAGTGTGCAAAGACACCCTCAAACATTCTGTTACAGTCGCCATAATGCAAAGGAATGGAAGAATGGTAGACTTATGTTATCCAGCGTGCATGAATTTATACAGACCACTTATTACACAAAATATGCTTAAAATTAGAACAGGATAATTGCAGTTAAAAAAAAAATAAAAATCACAGGTGAAAACAAATTGCATGTGTTAATTACCGACCGTTCAGTGGAAATTGTATTAGGGACATTCTGTCAACGCTGTCCTCCATCAATTACATCCCAATGAAATTGCACTGCATTCAACAATATCAATATCCAGGTAATTTCATTTCAAAGGACAGGCAATTAAAGCAGAATCGGGGTCAATGGAACACAAAGCAGCGTGAAAGCCACTGACTAAAGCACTTAAAAGCAAGGGAGTGAGAAACGAGAGAAGGAAAAGAAAAAGACTCTGATTACATTTCACCTGTCAATGACACGCTGCAGGAGCATTATTGTGCGTGTGTCTGTATGAGTGTGTTTGTCTCTGTGTTTACAAAACTGTGTGCGTGTGCGTGTGCGTGTGCGTATGCGTCTGCGTGCAGAATCGTCTGAGTGTGTGTCCGTGCATGTATGCACATATACATGTGCGTGGTGTGCGCACGCTCCTGTGTGTGTTATGCCTGAAGACATACGAGCAGTAATAGAGTGGTGGTAGACTCAGACAGCTGCCCAGTGCCATTCACAGCTCAGAGCTCCCAGCCTCCACTCTGCTCTGTTCGCCTTCTGATGAGAATTAATGTACTCTGACATCCCCTGGGACTCCCCCACTCCCCCCCAACAGCACAGCTAATGAAGAAATACAACCTTGCCAAAATACTGAGGTAGAGAGAGAGAGCGACACAGACAGAGAAAGACTGAGAGACAACATGAGAGAGGGAGAAAGAGGGAGAGGCTGATGCAGATAAACAAATTGCATAAAGGATATGCCAAAAAAACAAAAGCAGGACAGAGGTTCTGGGGGCAGCGGGCTTGAAGGGAGGTTAATATACTGCAGTTTAGATGGGAGGGATACATGTAAGAGATGGGAGGGAGCTATAGGACACAGAATGAGGAAAGCCATCGTGAAGTTTGGCTGTGACCCAAGACACGTGTCCTGGATGGCCATACCCTGCCCCAGGGCTGCTACGGGCAATGACTGCCCTGCCTCTCCCCAAGGGGCTCCCCTGACACCAACACTCATGCACACACAAACACGCACATACACACGGCCCCTTGCCTAGACACCTGCGGGTGGATGAGCAGTATTGATGACAGAATACATGACCCCAAAATAGCAACTGTGTGTCCGACCATGGGAAGCAAGACACATGCGGTAAAAGCTGACGACCACAAAATAAGTGTCATAAAGTCTGGTAGTCTGTTTCGACCAATGTCAAGCAAATCGACACAAATTTACACACTTACTCCTGGGGCCTTGTCCATATGGTGTCCATCAGTTACAGTTTGGATGTCCTTTACGTATGGTGTACGTGGGAAGTAATCGTGATGATGATGATTACAGTGATCGGCCTGAACGAGAGTCTTCATTGCTTTTTACTTATTTGTTTATTTATCCCTGTTTCTTTTTCTCTCTCTGGAGCATGAAAAAAGCTGGACAGCTGAAATGGGACTGATGGCTACTTAAAGTTAGTTTTAAATGACAGTGTGAGACAGTGTCAGGATTGGTGAGTTGAGCGTGCTGCCGTACGAGGCGATTAAAGGTCAGCTCTGCCACTGTTTCTTCACAATGGTGACTCCCCTCTCTATTGATGGCCTTTTGGATCCAGTTACATTTTAAGAGGTTTTATGCATACTGTCTTATCCTACCAAATCTTAGGTAAGTAATCTAATAAAGAGTGGCAGAAAAATCCAGTTTAGAAAATTAATATTTTGTTTTATACTCACAGTTTTTTGGCCTTGTAAGACTCAGCAAACTCCCTGACACTGCGGAGAGAGGCCAGGTCGCACATCATGGCTTCTACTCTTGCTTTGTGCTGCAGAGACAGGAAACACAAATGTGTAATTATAATAAAGTTATTTTTTTTACAAACTGACACTGTTACCATGATACCATCATCGCCTTCAGCAAAAAAAGTTCAAGTCCAAGTTCAAATGATACAAAGGGTGTGCGGTTTCACCCTGTTTAAAAATGCAAACAACCAGGTCTCCCCAGTAAAAAAATAAGGACCTAAGGATCTCCCCTGTGTGTGAATGGTAAACCTGTCTGTCTGTCTGTCTGTCTGTCTGTCTGTCTGTCTGTCTGTCTGTCTGTCTGTCTGTCTGTCTGTCACTCACTGTTCTTCTTGAGGTTTCGTCCTTTATTTACTAGTTTAATATTTTTTGGAAAGTTTTTCTTTATCCAAATCAAGGGTATAGTGATAAAGGATTGTAAGCCCTTTAAAGTTGTTATTTTGGGATATATCAATAAAATAATTTGACTATTACTTTCATTCAGAAAAAAAAGTCACAGTCCTGTCTAAAGTCTACTAAAGAACTCCATAGCTTTTGAGTGCGTGTTCTCAGCGTGCGTGCGTGCGTGCGTGCGTGTCTGTCATCTTCCACCATATGTTAGGAGACAGGGTGAGGAGAGGAGAGGAGAGGAGAGGAGAAAGATAAATGACTTAAGAAGTGAATGCATAGCTGCATTTACACACTGAGGAAGACGGGCTAAATATTCATCATCCTCTCCATCCCACTGTATAGCGTTCTGCTGCAGGGCAAAGGCCTCAGCAGAGACGCCTTAAGGAGCATGTCTCTTTAATAACAGCGTATGACCATGTTTTTTTGCTGTCTGTGATAAAGCATCAACTTAGACTCTCTTCCCCCTTCTTGCCCTTCTCTACATCTTTATCAGTACAGGCCCCCTCAACGGACAACCCAGGTTCAATCTCCCTACAACAGATGAGCTCACGCGGGACCGCGGTGTACAAGTGCATGCAGCGTGAACCGAGATGGAGCATGTTCCGTTCAGACAGAACGGTCCATTAGACTCATCCCTCATGCTGGAAAGGGAAAAGGAGTGAGATATTGCTCCCAGGACTCTCGGCTGGGCTCTGGGTTGAGTAGCACCAGGTATTCCTGATGCTACCTCTCCCCTTCGTCCTGCCCGCCATCCCTAGGGAACGCTGTCAGCTCATATTACACCCCGGAACAGCGTTCCACTCTCCATCCGCCGCCGCCACCACCACCACCGCTGCTGCTGCTGCTCTCCTGTCAGCCTTTTCCCCTGATCCGACCTCCAGTCTGTGGGCGTCATATGGGAATGTCTTTCCTCTGCGTGTCTGTCTCTGCAGAGCTAAGTGTACATGACACTCACAGCAAGGACGCTCCATGGAGCAATGAGCACAAAGAAAACAAGAAGAGGGTTAGGAGCGCCTTCAGATGGAAATGTGATTCTTCAGGCATTTTACAGACACCTTAACTGCCCCAGGGCGTATTTATACATGCATACACAGGCACACGCACAAACACACACACACACAACAAATTCAGTGTTGTGACTCAAGGGTAAAACCACGCTATCACACCATTATCTATGCCTGAATTATTCTCTTGATGCTACTCTATACCATTATATTGATGCTATTACAAAGCATTAAAGGGCTGATTATGGCTATTATAGATATAATTATAGGGTACCTGCTTATATGATCTGCACACAGCAGTAATCACAGGTGAGAGGAGACAACTGTCTAATTTAATGACTTGTATGTGCACTCCTGGCCACTTTTACACATTATACATACACAGCAATGCATGTAAAGTGAAAAGGGGTTAGCTGTGAAAGAAATATTTGGTCACAAGTGTAAGAGGAAGATGTGCGATATAATGAGAAAACTTCTATAAATGTGGGGGGAAAGCCTTCAGTTGTTCTTATGAGAAATTGAATTTCACAGCAAGAAAAATGAGAGATTACTTCTAAACAAGGTCAGAGCAGGCAGCAGTGTGGTAATTAACAGGTCAGTATAAGGCCTCCTCAACAGGGTAGCCCTCCATGAGTGTATGACCAGCAGAGAAGATGAGAGCAGGTGTCAGCTTGACGAACACATATCCCCTTCTCTAGAGACGGGGGAGGGAAGGAGAGATGGAGTAATGGGAGACCAGAGGGAGGATAGAGGGGGGTTGAAGGGGGGCCACTGGAGCAAATCCAGCAGGGAGAAGGTGAGCAGCCTGCCTGCCCGTCTACCCTCCCCCTGCAGATTGAAGTCTTGCGAAGAAAATAAAGTTTATTGCCTGGAAAGAGGGGGGAAAAAGCATGTAAAAAGCATTAAAGCGATGGAGGTGAACAATTAGACAGATGGCCAGGTTTTGGAAGGAGAAGAGGAAAAAAAGGGTAGAAAAAGAGAGGAAGAACGCGCGGATGCAATCGTTCAGGGTTTTTATGAGGACCCTGACAACTCCTGGTCTCTTCAAGGGCGAAGGAAAAGTGAGAGGCAGCGAAGCCTCTCTGGTTAACTCTGGAGTAATCGCTGAGTGTGCAACACCACAGAGCTCGGCTCGGGGTGACAGAGCTTACCGCCCCCAGCTACACCCAGCCTATCGCTCCATCTAAATGCAAAAGGCTAATTATGAATGAAACACACGTGTAAATAAGTTTTACGGCATAAACACTGGAAACTGCTGCGACTGTGTGTCCATATTCATGGCGCGAAGAGCCGCACATTCGGGACAGAAAGCAGCAAGGTCCCCATGATGATAACATGGGCGTCAGATCCCTCAGCCCTCCACTCCTGCTGCCACCTCTCACCTTCCACCGCCACCTCCAGCCGTCAACCCAAGAGAACAGCTGTCTGCAACATGAAGGAAAGAAGGAGGGAACTAAGAGCGAGGATGGAGAGCAAAAGTGCCGCGTGAGTGGCGGAAGTTGGCCTCTGCAGAGGTTCTCCTCGTCTCTCCTGGCGTTTTCCACGTGTGTTGGGGAATGACATGTGGTCACTGCTGTGGAGACAGAGTGGAGGGATGGAGGGGGAAGACGAGCCATAATACAATTATAACTGGGGCCATCCAATCCAATAAAATGAAGAGGTATTAGAGCAGGGTAGCCCCATCCTGTTCAATAAGACACTGGACCACTCTACTAACTCTTAAAACACACACATGTAGGCATACTCCCTCACACGCACACACACAGGTACACACACTTCGCTGACCCCTTTAATAGCATAGCAGCCACTCCTAATGGACGCAAGCAAGTGGAACCGCCAAATAATACACTGTCTTAATGCACTAGGCTCAATCTCATCCCCCTCTCCCTCTCAGCCTTCCCTCTCACACTTTAACCCCCGTTTCCATCTTCACTCAACTGCTGCCCCCTCCCCACCTCAGCTCCTCTTATAGAGCACCAATGCAGGGACAACACTTAAGAAATCCAAAGTACCCCCATATATACAAAACACTTACCCTGCAGCCCCCAGTTAACACCTCAGGCATGGAGAAGGATGGTAAAAGAGTTAGTAGGGGAAGACAGAAAAGTGTGCGGATTCTATAGGTTGACGGGGTTTCTATTGCTCCCTCTGAATTCCTAATATCAATATAAAGCGACAGCAATATTACATGACTGTATTTTTACCAGCAGGTGCGGATGTAAGGTGCTGTAATGGCGGTGAAAGTGAATGAGCAGGGAAGACACCACGTGAAAAGGGCACCTTATAAAAGCAATTAGAGAAATGACTTTGAGCCCCTCTTCTTGCTCTGTAGATTAGAACAGGCCTCGGAGGGAGGAACACAGAGGAACTCAGATCTCTATGACCTTGTCCGCAACACGCCACACTAAATTGGTCATCAGCTTTTAAGACTGCATTTTATCATAGAAATATATTTTTAGCAAAAAGAAAAAGAGAAAAGGAGGGAGAGGGAGAAACTGTGGAATGTGCTGGTCATATATCATCCTGTCACAATTATGACGTTTGTTCATAAATACCAACCAATCTGCTCTCCACCTGGCTAAGTCACATGCGCTTGTGCTTATGCATGCGCCGTGCACCAACAAAGAAATATGGACACACATATGGACACACAAGACGTGCGGTGAACGCACACGCACACAGCAAATAAAGAAACGGAGACATCTGGCCGGGTGCCCTACCGCAGGTCTGAGAATTGACCTCCACACACAGACAAAGAGACTGAATACACACTCAGGAAACATGCATTCAAGCACCTAACGCACAAATGAAAGCGCACGCTCGACACATTACAAACACAAACACACGCAAACAAACAAATGCACGCGCACATCCACTTACTAACTGGCATGCACACACACTGCAATTAATAGGGAGGCAGGTCTCTGGTGAGGAAGAGAAAGTGCCTGTTCAGCACATACAGTACAGGCAGAATATGCAATTTCCTCCAGTTAAGTCTGTATTAAATTGATTTCTTCTTTCTCTGACACGGACTGGGTTTTTCCCCCCTAATGAAAGCTGGATAATCTACAGGTTTTCCCTTTCCTGAAATCAAGTTACAAATCAAGCAATTGCAGGGGCAAATATGGAAAAGGTGAAGGAAGGACATGGGATGATTTTCCAGATGAGAAACATGGGAGAATGAGGCACATACGTGCTGATACTCTTAACACGGACATCAGGGGCGCACCACACACACACACACACACACACACACACACACACACACACACACACACACACACACACACACACACACACACACACACACACACACACACACACACACACACACACACACACACACACACAGGAGTAAAGGCCAGGCCACAGTTAAGTACTTGATGACATTTCCGTTGAGTGACGTACTAAGGCTACAGCGGGCCATGTTAGTAAACACAGCATTAATGACTGAAATTAATGAATCACATTAATTAGTCAGCACTTCAATGAGTTAATCACTCACTCAGACCTGACAAGGAGTCATGTAGAGGCTGCAGAGGAACATTGAGCGTGCTGAGAAGAACACAGAGAAGGAGGCAGGACTTAAAAAGAAAAAAGAAAAAGGGGGAAATAATGACAGGTAACCAGTGGAGGAAGAAGTATTTATGTTCCTTCAGTTGAGTAAAAGAAGCAATACCCCGATATAAAAATACTCAATTCCAACTCCTCATTTAAAAAACATGTACTTAAGCAAATGTATTAAGTATCAGCAGAAATATGTACTTTATATAAAGAAACATTACTCGTTATGCTGACAAAACAGCTGTGTTACAATTGATATTATAGAATTATTAATACTGCGGAATATTAATGTTATAGCTGGTCGAGATGACACAATTTTTACGTACTTTATATACTGCTGTGTAAAAGGTCATTTCATTTACTGTTAAAGTTATGCATTATATTTGATATGCTCTTAGTACATTTTCAGAATCTTAATCTGCAATGTAACCATTAACTTTAATTGTCAGATTAATATAGTGAAATTAAAAATGTACAATATTTCCCTGTAGTGAAGTAGACGTATACAACGTCTCGTCTTCAAATGGAAATACTCAAACGTATAAGTATAGTACTCTAATTGAGTAAATTTAGGTACTTTCACCACTACACATAATGTGTATTTTAGGCACCAGTGTAAAAAACCAAAACTATGTTCAAAATGATTATGTAAAAAAAAAAATCATAATAATAATTATTTCTTGCATTATAATTTACATCATTGTTGTTGCATTTCAATTAAAATCATACAAATAAACAAAACTCCTTGTCTGAATAAGGTTGTTACCAAAAAATAAAAATAAAATTGAAAAGCAGAACATTTTAAAGAGAGGTAACTGTGAGTTAAGTGCAAGAAGAATACATATTGTAGCTTGTAGGTGTAATTGAGCTTTATTGTTATTGTCTTACTATTGAGAATGTATTAACCTTTCAGAAGAGAGACACAAGGGTCAAAGAGAGAGAAAAATAAAGACAAGGAGATGGAAAGAGAGTGTGAGAGCCCGAGACAGAGAGAGCGAGAGAGAGAGACAGAGATGGGAAATGAAAAGGACAGGGCGGTCATCATAATTGCAGAGTTTGCTTTTCGGATGCAGACAGACCAGGGCCATGGGGCCTGAGGCAGATATCAGATTCCACACAAACACACATATACACGCGCACATACAAACTTACACATGCACCCATATATACCAACACACACACCGAATATTCCACAGCCAGCGCAAAGGACAGCTGATATCATTTTAAAAGTGTTTTGTGTGCATTTGTGTTTTTTAAAGAGAAAACGTAAATTGAGATGGTGACATCCAGCTTTCAATCCTAACAATGTTATAATAAACCTGCTCTCCATCTGTCTGCGTCTATCAGTGTGTGCTGTGTCTATCTCTGTGTGTGTGTGTGTGTGTGTGTGTGTGTGTGTGTGTGTGTGTGTGTGTGTGTGTGTGTGTGTGTGTGTGTGTGTGTGTGTGTGTGTGTGTGTGTGTTGCCACTGCTTCACTTCTCCCCTCCTTTGTCCAGCGCAGAGCCTGATCAGATTTACATTAAAAAGTGACGGAGATTTAAATAAATGTGTCTATGTTCTCAGAAAGACATTAAGAGATTTTCATCTTTCTCTCCTTTTCCTCTCTGTCTCTTCCTCTCCATTTCCTCACCCTCTCCTGCTTCTATCTCCCCCCTCATCTCACCCACTCCATCTCCGCCAGATTCGCAGACACTGCATATTTTCCTGCATGTCTTCGGTGTAACCGATACCCCGTAACAACCAGGATTTTAATGCGATCCATATTGCCCCCTAATATTTCAGATCTTAGAATAAGCACTGGCAATTACATATTTACACCCATCTTATTTTGCAATTCTGCACAGGGACTTTAGTGTCTGGCTGAACGGCACACGCAGACTTAGATGCTGATTATGTTGTGGTTCGATAACAATAAAGTCGGAGAAAAAGTCTTAGACCCTGTGCACTTATACTGTATATAAAACTTTCTATCTGGGGTGTCAGCAATAAAGCTCAACACTCTCAAGTACAAAATAATGTGTTCTTTTCAAGTGTGTCGGTAATGTGATTGCTTTATCTAAACCTGCTAGTTTTACACTGTTTAATTTCTCCGGAAACACTTGTGCCTTGCATCATCTCGGTATCCGGAGGGCTGGTAAAGTACCAGACACACTCGTAGAAATGCATTCACACATATGTACACTGTTGTAGTGAACACACATCACTGTACAGAGATGATAAATTAAGCCCCTTTGATTTGGTTACCCGAGCTCTTTTTGTATCAGCTTTATAAAAACATAAGCATCACATAATTGAATAAGAAAAGAATCAGGCAATTAAGAAACATGGAGGCCTTTGATGTGAGTAAGTGTATAATAGGCGTTTTGATGAGGGAGTGTTTTACACTCCGCAGGCTCTGGTGTGCACTTTGATTAAAAGCTCTTTTGTTTGGCAATATTCTAAACTGCTTACCATTTTCCACTGTCACAATTGTTTAGCCTGGAAATACAAGAGACTGTGCCTTTTCTTCTCTTCTCTCTGGGATGAAGTCACTTGTTTTTTCTCTGGTATAAAAATCACACAGGTAGTGTTACAAGAGAAACAAATGAATGGATGGAAGAGCAACCTAAGATAAAATGTTTTCGAAGGGGGAACGAAAGGGCAAACAGTGGCACTATCGGATTATATAATAACCATCGGTATTATTATATGGTAATTTTCATATTCATAAACACATTCATTACCACCAACTGTAGTTGTTAAAGCACCATTTACATGATCTACCCTGTCTGTTGATAAGGTCGTGTGGCTTTGCATTATGTTACAGTGTTGCACAGATTTGAATAATAGGATTCTCATCATGCATCTTTAGCCCCTTGTCGCCTGATAATAGCCTGAAAGACTCTCGTTGAACAATGTTATGAATGTGACCTCAGCAAAGGTCGGGGGTCAGCAAGCCACAGATTGTCAACGGAGCGCTGGCCTGACAGAGAATAAATGAGGCCTTGTAAACAAATTGAATTATTGCTTTAATTCATGCAGTCTGATCGAATTTACAGAGAGAAGAGTCCTTCACAAGGGAACAGTGGAGTGAAGGAATGACAGCGAGGAGGAAGGAAAGAAGAAGAAAAAGAAGAGGAGGAGGAGGAGAGGCGGTGGACGACGGGACGTGGCCACACACCTTTTCCCTCCATCAGTCCATTCCGCGTAGTCTTTGGCTCCACTGCTGGAGAGTAACTACATTAACAATCCCGATCATATCACAAGACTGTGCGCTGCCTTCCGTAGACAGAAAGTCTTCCTTTTGTCTCTCAGCTAAATGTAATAAGGTTGTGTTAAATTGATTTGGGACGGGCCACTGGGCTGACTCCCTGTCCTGGCACCAACTGAGTGACAATAAGCAGGAGACGGAAATGAATTTCATAAACTGATACACATACTACAGTTTGTCTGTTGAACAAACATTTTAAGAAGTTTAGATAATTGAGAAGGAAAAGAAAATGTACATAGGAGTAAAAACAGCCCAACTGGACAGGCGCTGGGGATTAAGGATGCTTAAATGTGAAGAAATCTTTGAAGAAATGTGTGTTAGCTTATTGAAAAGGGCAAATGGGAAAGCCCATCTCCTATGGTACACCCCATGAACCTAAAAAACCCTAAATGAAACATCAGTATTAAGTTTGGTCTATCACCCAAAGCTGCATTAGGTCTCTCCTCAGTTTGCTCCTTAATTCCATTTGATAATCCCACATTATTGCCCTCTAACAGTACCCTAAACGGAGAATAAAAAGTTTGCACCCCTCTAGCAGTGTATTACCAGGAAACAACAGGCCCTCTCCTCATTAAGTTATAGATATAAATGCTCCAAAGCATGAAATTACCCCCGAGCCTCCCTCTCCAAATAACCTGGTTTGCAAACAAATGATCCGAGCACAAGCAGTAAAAGGCAGATTATTAAAATAATAGGAGGGATTTAAATTTGCATCCACAGAACAATTCAGCAAAGGACTGTGCAATTACTCCTCCCCCTCCTCTCCCCCTGTTCATTCCACCTTTCTACTGGCAAGCTGAGTCCCTCGCACTTTATTGTGTCCATCTGTTCTTTCTAAGAAACAGAAGCAGAGATTGTTATCTTCAGGTGTGTCTGTATGTGTGCGTACGTGGTCATCCACAGGAGTATGTGCACTTATCTGGTAGTATCTGGTTATTGTTTACCTTCATCAAAACCACAGTTCATTTGCATGCTCATACTTTCTTATTCTCCTCGGCCCTCACCCTTATTTCTCTATTACAATCTTACACTATGATAAATATCAAACTTTATCCTGAGACAATAGCAGTCCCTCCTCCTGTGCTGGAGTAAATGTGGAGCGATGAGAGAGTGAGGTGAGCTGGAAGGGACGAGGCAAAGGGTGCTCAGGTCTGCATTACCTCTGAGTTATGGCCTCCATTTGCATCTCAATCAGCCTCTTTGGAGAGCCCTCCACCTTGGTAACACCCCCATCACACCACAGCCACCCCGGGTAATCAGGGAGATTTAGTGGGAGCGGCAGCCTACCGTGGGCACCCCCTGGCTGGGGCTCGCGGCTCATTCCGAGCCCCTGGTCTCGCTAAGGGCCCTCTGGGCCACATCCAAACACAGGAGAATGGCAGCACTTAACAAGACTGAGATGGACCAAAATAGACGAGCAGCAGGAACTGGCCATAAAACAGAGGGAAAACAAAGCACCTGCGTGATTGTAATAGATGTTCCGGTAGAGATGTCTGCATGTTTTTGTATTGCTGCCTCATTACAGCAGGAGAAAAAAAAAAAAAGAAAACAAACTTGAACTTGTGACCTTAGGTGAGAACATTTTATCTCAGAGTTGATGATGGCACTGACACCATACCACTGCTCCCCTGCAGCAAACATTGGCTCGCTCTAACGTGTAATGGGAGCATGTGCACCTACAAACATAACACACACACACATGCACGTGCACACAGCTACATGGTGTGATTTGCAAAGAGTGAATGCTCCACTTGAGAGTTGCCTCTCTAGTTAGCACTGTCTCATGGCTGAACCCTGCTCAGGTATTATTACTTACACTCAGCCCTATTGATATTGTGACTCCAGCATCTGTTCACCTCCTTGTTACTGCCTGGACCCCAGCACAGCGTCCTATCCTACCTGCGTGCATGGCGTGTGTGTCTGTACTCATTGTTTGTGTGTGTGTGTGTGTGTGTGTGTGTGTGTGTGTGTGTGTGTGTGTGTGTGTGTGTGTGGGTGTGTGTGTTGTTGTGTGTGTTGTGTGTGTGTGTGTGTGTGTGTGTGTGTGTGTGTGTATTCCGGACCTCCGGGGGTAGAGAGCAGTCACTGTGCTCGGACGAAGACGAGAGGCTGAGGAGGCTAATAGAGAAACACTCGACACACCAGGGGCCTAATCAACTGCGAAAGACACGTACCCACAGCTCCAAATCTCTCTCAAACACAAGCGCACTCTGGCCTTTCTCCCTCCCTCTAATCTCACCGATACTCTAAACTCCTCACTCCACACAGCGACACCACATCGCACAGAAACTTTGTAAGCAAAGCTTGTGGAAAAACAACAATGGAAGAGAAGGCAGGACTGGAAATCAAACTTAAGCTGCAAACACAGATGGCTCAGGTGAGCAGAGGAAAAGACTAAACAAAAGGGGACACGTGAGGAGAGTGAGGACTGAAGATGGGGAGACTCAGAATGAGGAGCTGAGTTTCAGTAATCAGAATCAAATATTAGTGGGAGAAAAAACTGGGGAGTGGGCAACATTAATCAAAGTGTTCACCTAGTGGGCAGCCATATGGCAGATCAGCACGCCAACAGTGCAAACTTGCTGATCTTCAGTAACGGGGTGCAATTAATTCCACTGGCTGCATTCATCTCTCCCTCACACACTGAATGAAGGGTAGAAAAAGAAGGAGAGAGAACAGAGGAGGGTTTGTTATGACTCTTTACTCTTCCTCCTCAACTCTTTCTTCCTTTCTCTCTCTCTCTTGGAGCAGAGGAATCAAACCCAGGTGATGAATGAGGTGGACACAAGGGCCTCCGGTAGCTGCTGTGGCAATGGTGGGGGGAGTGATGGGGGGTGGGACAAGAAGAAGTGGAGAAACTAGAAAGCTGAGAGAGAAGGAGACAGCGGTGGAGAGGGGATTAGTTTATTCTACGATTTGGCCACAGGATTTGTAGGATCTTAAAATCTTTATTTATAATGTGTTTATTTTGTGTATATTTTTTTAAGACTTTTTGCCATTATTACTAAAATAATAAGGATTGCATTTACGTAAAGTTCCTAGAGGAACGCGTGCCAACAACATCACCAAAATGACAAAGTCGGAACGGCATGCTATTTGTGAACCACCCTAATGAGTGGAAGGCACGCACAATACCACTGGTCAAAAATAAAGCCTCATAAATTCAATGTAAATCCCATAATCTGCCCCACATAATAGCTATTTCTACACAGAGCTGTGCAAATAAAACAGTGTCTATTAATACTTTTCAACTCTTTTCAAAGTAGTGCCCATAAAATCCGTTGAAAGGTTGCAGAAAAACTTTGTACTAAGGTCTGTAATTTGCATGAATTTGTCAAAGAGCAGGAACTAAAGTGACTTGTAAGGAATTGAGGCACAAAAATGATGTGCAGTTTACCCTCAAAACACAATCTCTGTCAATCTGGGCTGAAGTCTCTCCATGTAAGAATAAACCAAATACAGGTTTTTTTTTTAAAATCAGATATCAATTCATTAAAATGTAAATTAAAGAGAAAACATGATAATGATGAGTGACGTCATTCTCAGTCATTGCTTCTTCAGTTGGATAGAGAAAGCTTTTATGGGAAAAGATGGTCAGCTTTTGAAAATTCACTTGATGATCCGGCAGGATAAAGGGAGCACAACCTGCTCCCCACCACACACACACACACACACACACACACACACACACACACACACACACACACACACACACACACACACACACACACACACACACACACACACACACACACACACACACACACACACACACACCTCAAATCTCTTTTAGTTTTATGTAAAATTAGCTTCTCCCCTGGCTCTTAACACAAGCTCATCTCCATTAGCCGCAACCTAGTAAAACTGACTCCTGCAAATGAGTTGTGGATATGCATTCCCCCGGCCCTCTCATCTCTCCCATCCATACAAATATACTGCATCTGCTATCTCATGTCCATATCTCCGTAAGTCAGCTCATCCCATAGGCCTAGTCACCATACCACCCATACCAATATCATAAATGACTGTGGGGGAAGCCTTCATTAGGGCAGCAATGCCCCTCCACCCCCCCTAATCAGAGCATTTTCCTTGTGCGCATTGGGATGGTGCTTTATGGCCCAAATGGGGATCTGTTAATGAGGAAGTACACATGTCTCCATTTCCTGTCTAGCCAGGTCGGCAGTTCCTGTGTTTGGCCCTATTATAATCACGAGGCTTTTTTTAATGAGCTATATTCATCTTGGTCATGCATCAAACACCATGTAGACATACAATAACAAAATAAATGAAAAGACACACAGAATTAATTACCCTAATACTCTTGCCAAACATCGTGACATGGCCATTGCCATTATTACCAATCTTTGGAGATGAAATAAACTACAAAATGGGTGCCAGGAAAGTTATTTAGATGTCTTTATCTCTCTCAAACGGGGTCGGAATATTTAATGCACTCCAAGCAACATGGGTTTAAATTCGGCTGACGGCTGAATCATTGCAATGTCACAGTAAATTTTGTTACAGCGTTCCCACAAAATGTGCTTTTTCACAATCTGCTCCCAGCCCGCTCATTCTTCTCAATCCCCCTCGCTACACCTCTGATCTCTCGATGTCCCCCGTCTTTCCTTCCCTCCATCATCCCCTCTTCACTCCCAGGCCTCGTTGACATTAACCTGGAGCACTCACATTTTCCCATGGTTCTCCATGTTGCTCTCCGCATGTCAGAGCGGGAGGCTTTATGGCCCACATCCATCAGCGTCACATGCCAGGATTTATGGGAGATGGAGTCCAAACCTGATCGCTCTGAATCAGTCTTGCTGAAGCCGACCCCTGGGCCGCTGTGGGATGTAATGGATGAACATCCTTGGCCCCCACCCCCCACCTCACCTCACTCCTCCCTTCACTCTCTTCTCCATCCACTTCTCTCCTCACCCATACTCTGCACTCCTCTCTTCATCTCTGATGATTTTCCCTCCCCTCTGCCCATCAGTCCAGTCCTGTTTCTTGTCCTATTTGGCTCGTCTTTGTCATTCATTCAAACCTAATGGAGATTTGGCTACCAAAAATTAATGAGACAGACTCACTGAAGGAAATATGCAAGTGCATCAACATACACTCACACAGACATGAGCTCATCATTCATTGCTGTGTGTAGGGTTTTATTTGGGCTAATTTATCATGTATTAATAGGCAGCAGTGCCCTTCAGAGGAGAGATGAGAGGCACCAATTAACTCTGTTCACTGCCACAGACAGACCTGTAGGAATGACAAAGGTCTGTCAAATTACTCTGTCCTGTAGCAGCTCTCTGTGTATGACAGAACATCACTGACAAAGGAGAAGAAGCTCAGCGGAAGATCTAGAACTTTGTGCTTCTCCATCAGCTCTGTCCCAGTCCTGATGGTTATTGTTGCTACGACTGTCAGGCTTCCTGTTCTCGCACAGCAATTTACAATATACAATATAATATTCAATAATAATGGGGGCAGATGAACCATTTGAAATCGGTTGTCATTTTTTAAACAATGGGTTGTTGATTTCGGACAGACGTAAACAAAAGCAGAACTCATTTGTAAGTGGCGACCTTCAGATATGCCGGCTGAAATGACAACTGTTAGCTGCAGCTTGCAAGTAGATATTATTATAGAATAGTTATAAAAGAATAGTCAGGAATTATAATTAGGATAAAGGCTCGATGTATGCTCAATTGTTCATATTATGTATGTGTCACTTAACGTTACCGGAGTAAAGGCTTTTAGGATTAGGACTAATCAATGAGTTCAGCAAACATAATGCTATCTCAGACGAGTTTGGCTAGGTTTCTTAGCATGTAAGCTTCCCCAAATTCAATAAAGGGCAGAACAGAGCCGATAATGTACACTAAACTTTGACATAGTATTAAAGGGTAACTACCGTTTTTTTTTCTTCAACCTATTTTCCTATGTTTTTGTGTCTAAGTGATTGATATGAACAACATCTTTGAAATTGGTCCAGTATTAAGCAAGATTGCTGCAATCTGCAGCGGCGAAAAAAGCTACAACCGAAGTAAATAGGGCCACTAACAGGCTCAGATTAATTTTTTAGCATCATAAAATACACTTAATTCAAAGTCGACAGAAACAAAATAAAACTATGAAAAGCCATTTTGGGTCGTCTCCACTCCAACAATCACAACTTTAGTTTTAGTTGAAATAAACCCATAGTTTACCAATTTACATGTGAAAATATGTTGGTTCTATACACGCTAAAAGTATTGCTTTTTTAAATGGAGTCTGGTGGGTTTAGTGCTAGCGACGTCAGAACTGTTTCCGGTTGAACAGAAAGGTCTCAAAGAGGTTTTAAAGGTCTATCTCTGAAGGGTTCCTTTCCATAATGTTGTCAGACACTTAGAATATTAATCTGAACCTGTCAGCGGCAAAACGAGCACTTCTGTGAAGGTAAATACAAGATAGACAATTGCCATTATTGACTTACATTGTAGCTTGTTTCACCGCTGCCGACTGTAGCGATCTTGCTTATTACTGGACCAATGTCAAAGACTGTTGTTCCCATCAGTCACTTAGACACAAAAACATAGGAACATAGGATCCAGGTTGAAAAAACGGTAGTTACCCTTTAAGTAACCCATTATTACTGTTGCAGGATGTAAGCTAGTTAGCTGGACATGGTAACATTTGCAGTTTACTTTAGGACAGACACTTTTGCTTGTATATTTCTGGTTTTGGAAAGGCTACTTTTTAAAAAAAAAAAAAAACGCCACCCTCCAAACTACTTGTATATCGCACGCACACGCACACGCACGCACACGCACACACACACACACACACACACACCCTAGTTATGGTTGCTAAGCTATTGAACATTGCAAACAATCAATTACTATAGTTGCTTAAAAATTAACTGTCCACTCAAGAGCAGCATTGGTGGAACGAAAAGCTCACGAAAGTTTGAGACATCATGCTTCCTCCTCATGGCGTCCAGTCCTCGGCAGAATTAATCAGCTGAGCCCATATAGTGCTGTGACTGAGGGAGTTAGAGGTTAAAGGTCAAACTGTGTTCACTGGTTTACAGCAGGTTTTATTACAGTTATTTGATATATTTACCCAACCTGTTCACCTTCTAACCTGCCTCTATATAGAGCTGTTTATCTAAAAGTTGCACAGTCCACACACGCGTGGCAAACACACACATGCTCATTTCTCAAGTGTAACACACAAAATAATATTGCCCTGCGGCCCCCCAAACAGGTCGGTACCCTAATAAAGGCTTTACACTATGAAAGGAACATAGTGAGGCAGCTCCGACACCTCTGAGCCTCCCTCAGCGCGCGCACACGCGCGCACACACACACACACACACACACACACACACACACACACACACACACACACACACACACACACACACACACACACACACACACACACACACACACACACACACACACACACACACACACACACACACACACACACACACACACACACACACGGCTGTGCCTGGTCACAGGTCAGGAAAGCCTGTAGCTCTCTGTGGTGCAGGGGAGCAGAGCCGCTTGAACCTGTAATATGCTCCTCTCTCCCCTGGTGCCACTTGTTGTGGTTTTAGTGCAGGGGAAATTACACCTGCTCTCTAGCCTGAGACCAGCACTGACACGCAGAGACGACTGAAGCTGGGGATCACACACACTCACAAACACACAGACACGTGAACAACACAGGTAAACCTAAGAGGAACTCGGGCAGCATTTATACCCCCAAATCACTGATCAACAAAACATTTTATACAAAACACTTCATAGGAGTGCTTCACACACCATTAAAACTAGTACTGTTTTGAAAGTATGAGCAGCCCAAATAGCTATAACAGACCTGCTCTCCATCCACCATTCCCACAGGCGAGCTGACTCAATGGATGAAAAGAACAAAAGAATATGACCTGGCTTTACCCACAAAACACAGTTTGCATGTTGTGAAAATAAATTAAAACAGCTGTTTATTCCACTTCTTATACACAAGATCAATCTCATGTAACAAAGATGCAACATTACGTTGCTAATACTCTTCTGTAGTAATGTAATCATTTGCCAATGTGTAGGCTTAATCACCGGTTAGACGGGAAGGCCGTTTCATCATCGAAATGTTCAACTAAAATGAACACAACATCTAGCCTACTCTGCAAGTCAAATGTGAGCTGAGAGATAATCATCGATATGGGGCAGGAGAGAATGAAACTAATAAAAAGGCAGTGTATCAAAGTATCGCAGTTAAGCATTAGTCACGTGAGGGCAACTACGCCACAACTCTGGTGTTCTCTAAATGAATCCCCCTCGTCCCATGCTTGATTTATGGACCTGTAAAAACACACGTTGTTTTTAATCTACTGCTGCCTGCATCTGCCCCTCTGATGAAATGTGGATCTGTGTATGTGTATGTGTGTGTGTGTGTTAATGGATAATGATGTATGGGCTGAGGTCTGATTCTTTGAGCATGAATTTTCTCTCTGATAAATATGCATTCAGTTACACAGACTGATTAAGCTGTAAACCAGTGTTAACTCTGTGTCAAAGCTCATACAAACACACATATACATACAAACACACACACACACACACACACACACACAACTTCCCAGAAAATGATAGCTGTGCCTGGGGCAGGATTGTTTGGATGCCTGGAGCGGTTCACTGATATCAATTCCATGAGACCTGACTGCAGAGGATATCCTATAAACACAAGACAAGGCTCAGAGATGCAGCCATATCAGCAAAAGTCATATTACAGAGTCAAGAATGATGATTTGCAGAGTTCAGCACCAAAACGCTACATATTGATTTGGAGGAAATAAAATTAATGCATATCAAAGACAATTGTACATGCAGTATATACAGTATACGGTAAATAGAAAAGTTAAAGATTGCCAATTGTTTATTGTGCTTTATTTGAAAAAGCCTATTTTCACTTTCACAACAGCATCATCATAATTCCACACGTTTCTCTCAGAATGAGCACTTAGCGATACAGAGCTTTGCGGCGGTGATTCTTGATCGGGCTGACGTTGAAATATGTGACTTAGTGTTAGAATGGTGGGAGTCGTTGTGACGCACTTGTCTGTTCATTAGCGGGCAATACCTGTCCTTCACAATAATCACA
The DNA here is from genome assembly GCF_010015445.1 of Perca fluviatilis. Lineage (NCBI taxonomy): Eukaryota > Metazoa > Chordata > Actinopteri > Perciformes > Percidae > Perca > Perca fluviatilis. Next base: position 13,453,456 of record NC_053119.1, on the reverse strand, counting down.
AAGGGACACCAGGGTACATGCATGCACATTCTTCTCCCATGTTTATACCCCCCCGTTCTCATATTTGAAACACAATCAGACATGGACGCGTAGGCCACCAAATGCGCGCACACACACACACACACACACACACACACACACACACACACACACACACACACACACACACACACACACACACACACACACACACACACACACACACACACACACACACACACACACACACACACACACACACACACACACACACACACACACTTTGTGTGGTCGGCTTGTTGGAGGAATCAGAGCTGGATGAATTTGAGGAAAAAGTTGTTTCCTCATCAAATTTACATATCACAATTCCACCCTCATTCCATCCATCCTTTCTGCTCTCTTCGGTGCCAAGCAGATGTAGACTGTAGTTGGGGAAGTGGGACCTTTTTATTCCCAGTCTACAGACAGAATGCAGGTAGGAAACAAACAAATAAGTAAATAAAAAGAGACGAGAAAGGCTCCTTGGAGAGGTGGGCGCATGCTACTAATATGCCCCGTGTTCTCATATTTGAAACACAATCAGACATGGACGCGCACACACACACACACACACACACACACACACACACACACACACACACACACACACACACACACACACACAAAGTTCCCAACTCGTGTCTGAATATACTCTTGGTGTTTTATAAAAGATGACGAGAGACAGCATCAGACAATTTAAATCTCACAGAGACATCAAACACAGAATCACATCTAATTAGCCTATTGCGTCTCCTATCAACTTTATCGTGGGATCTGAGAGCCTGTGCTAATTTCAAACTGTGCTAAAGATGCTAAAAGAGCTTGGGGTAATATCGAAAATGTTATAGCAAGTTGCCAAATGGTTCCTGCATTCAACATTACAGTTTGCTTGTTTGTCAGACATTAACAAAGCCTCCGTCTATTTGGCTGCAGCTTATTACAACTGGCTCATCTCCTGATTTAAAACATTACAGTGTGTGCTGGACTTGTCTCTCTATGGTCAGCACTTCTCAGACTTCTATAAAAACATTCTCTGCTGGCAGAGAGAGAAAGAGGGGGAGAAAGAGTGAAAGAGAACCAAGCAACCTCTCACCTCTCTCATCATAAGAAGCCCTCGTCCCAGGGCTATGAGCCCTCCTTCAGAAGGGAGAGTGAAAGAGTGAAGGATGAGAGTCTGTCAGGTTCAAACAACAAAGAGGTGCTGCCTTACACATCCTTCCTCAACCTGTCCCCTTCAGTGGCAGTGACATCATTTAAATCATTTAAATCCTCCCCAACATGACCTATGGCAAGTGACCCGTCATTCTAACGCTCAAACCTCCATGTGAGACGGCTGCTGAACTGCTTATTTAGCAGAAAATACCACCCGGCTAACTATGCGATTTATTCAAAATTATTCCTCCATGGTGCTCCTTCACACAGAGCATTTGCCCATAGTTCACTGTGGTCCAGGCAATTAGGAGCAGGCCACACCTCTTCAGGAGACAGAGCACCTGGCTATAGCAGACAGACATAAGGAGGAGGAGAGCTGAGCGGCGCACAGCTTTTCACGACGGCCTGGAATAACTAAGCAGAGCAGTGAGGGAGAGTGAGGGAGTGAGGAATGCAAGCCAGGCATTTTAGGATTCATTTAGGTTCCCCATCTCCCTGGTCACTTTATTAGCAGTCTGGGAAGAGTGATGCATGTCCCAAAGCTATGCAAAATGCATAATCAAGCATTTAAATACACACCATGTGGATGGGTGTGTGCAATGTGCATGCATGTGCACAGGTACGTGTGCACGCATACTGTACTTGTGGAGCGTATCACATAGATGCACAATCACACACACACACACAAAAATGCTTACTACTGTAAAACCTCAAGGTATTCAACTCTTTTACGTTTATACTAACAGTCTATACTACACAAAGCCTCCTTTAGTATTCCCATGAGCTCCATTGGAACCGTCACCTGTGTAATGTAAAGAAATCCTCAATGGTACATTACAGTAAATCCTTTTGTAGTTCCCGAGCTTTGTGTGGTCGGCTTGTTGGAGGAATCTGAGCTGGATGAATTTGAGGAAAAAGTTGTTTCCTCATCAAATTTACATATCGCAATTCCACCCTCATTCCATCCATCCTTTCTGCTCTCTTCGGTGCCAAGCAGATGTAGACTGTAGTTGGGGAAGTGGGACCTTTTTATTCCCAGTCTACAGACAGAATGCAGGTAGGAAACAAACAAATAAGTAAATAAAAAGAGACGAGAAAAGCTCCTTGGAGAGGTGGGCGCATGCTACTAATATGCAAGGAAACAGACCGATTTGCACAATCCCTCATCCTGGAAATAAGGGCCACTCCCTCAATGATTCAGTGGATGCACCTGAGATTGGGGGAGAGGATTGGGAGAGCAGCAAGAGATGGAAGTGCAGGTGTAATGTTGGTATAGTCTGGGGACAATCTGAAAAGGGGCTCTAGGGCCGTTTAAGTACAAGTGTCGACATCACCAACAACAATCTCCACTGGATATATCTGAGCTTATACAGTGGTGTGTCAGCAAAACCACATACCAAAAATATTACTTTTGCCTCTGTTTTTTAATGAAAGAAAGTGCACCACGTGAGGGATCCTAAACCATAAAAAGGTATGTATGTTTTAATAAAAACATTTGAGAGAAACTTTTGTTCTAGTCAAAATTGAAAGAAAATAAACTTGTTATGACATGATGTTAACAATTGTAGGCAGTTATGAAATCACATCAGGAAAATAATTATGAAGAAAACAAGCTTAATTTTTAAATCCTGCAAGAAATGAGACCTAAAGATTACTAACTATGATCTACTGGGTTCTCTGGCAGCAGACCTGGTCACTGACCTGGGAAATGGGCTGCAATTTCCTTAATCATTGTGGGAGGAAAAAAAAAAGAGGAAAAAAGGTACGCAATCGAAGGGTGAATAGACGGGGACAAAAGTCTTTTGAGGCCTTTCTGAAAGACAAAAAACAGGGAGGGAAAGGGAAGAGTAACTAAAAGAGCAGCATCCTGAGGCCCTGGAGGGGGCTGCATATGACCAGGTCAGCATTTCACATGTGTCACTTCCTGTTGGCCTCAGCGGGAAGAGCGTGGCCTGGCATGGTGGCCAGCGGGGCACAGGGCCTGTCAGCCTGACACAGGAGGTTATGCACCGGGCAAACGGACAAATGCAGGCACACATGCATCCACAAACACACAAACACACACACACAAACACACACACACCACTCTTCCTGTGCTAACGAGTGCGATTCGGGTTAAAGGTAGAGTGTAGTGACACAGAAAGTGGTCTGAATGCATGCATGTCACACAGTCATACAAGAAAGTAGTTTTCTATGAGAAACATGGGACGCATCCAGAACTTTGCCACCTCATACTACTGTATGTAGGCCATGACGCATTAACATGTGACATTCTCAGGTATGGGAATGCAAGTTTATGTACTGACATCCTCAAGAAAAGACTGACTTCTTTCTGCTGTCTTCAAGACCTTTTCCACCTCTGCTTTGTAAAAAAAAAATATATATATATATATATATATATATATATATATATATAAAAAAAAAAAAAATATATATATATAACAGGCATTTCACCTGAAATAGCAGACGCTTGGAGAGGAATATTGTGATTCTGATGTTACCTTATCCTACAGCATGAGAATCAGCAAAAGAGTATCTGCAGTACATGGGTAGAATATATATATATATATAAAAAGGCTTGAATCTGACGGTAGAGGTTTGTGACAGAGAGTATGAATGTATTCATTGTCTGATTTTCATATCTAGCAGAGGAACTGTCTGCCTGTGTGAGTGGCCGCTGCTTTTCGGCTCTCAGTCCACCTGTCTCGCTCTGCCTCTCCGGCCTGTGTTAATGTTGCTGTTTGACATTGCAAGCAGCAGGCTTTTTTCTCCCAGCAGCCTCAGTGGACACTGAGCTTTAGCCTAATTGGTTCCAGAGCAGACCCTGACAGAACTCTCCTCAGCGGCACACAGCCATATTAATACCCCCCTTTACTTACACACACACACACACGCGCACGCGCACACACACACACACACACACACACACACACACACACACACACACACACACACACACACACACACACACACACACACACACACACACACACACACACACACACACACACACACACACACACACACACACACACACACACCAAAAACAAGCACAGCAATCAGTGACTAGCTCGCTAATTAACGGCCTTACAAAGCATCTCATTAGCATGTGTTGTAGAAAGGGGCAGTGGGGGAAATAAGCATTTTGGATTAAAAAAAAAGGGAAGAAATTACAAAATAAGACCATGCCGCGTGTGTATGTGTGTGTATTGCATTCTACTCAGGGGCCAAGGGCCTTGGTTGGCCCACTGTATCTCAGGGGAGTCCATTACAGCTCTCTGAGGGAGACCGTGGAGTCAAAGTTAAGCAGAATTTTAAAGGCAATCAGGAAAAATAAATCTCTGGCACACAGGCAACACTTTGGTTGCTAACCGGCAACTTAACCTGCCTGTACTGTGAGCAGAATAGGAGATGGATAGGTAAAGCGATGTGGGAAATAAGCATGCAGTTAAGTCATAGGGCAGAGGACAATAGCTGCAGAGCTGAACAATTTGCACAGTAGAGTTACCTGAGGGACTCTATATCACAATAATAAGATGCAAAATCCATTATAATCCAGAAAAGTAAATTTGTTAGTGTACGTGAATCAAAGATTTTGGCTCTCTAAATATATCTGCCTCGTCTCTTTTTGGTGCAAAACACTTCACTCCCAGCACTTTCTCTGTCTATCTTCCCATCTCCTTCTGCTCTCCCTCCATCTCTCCCAGCCCCCATCTGCTGGTTAATCCCCTCCTGGTTTTACTGTGGCTTCATCACAGCCTGTAAAAACAGCCCCCTTTGAACCCTATAAAGGCAACCGGCATCAGGCTTATTGTAAAACACAATCATAAGGTAAATGTTTATCCCCTCTCCGCCACTCTAAACTCCCCTAATGAGCCTGCTGGAGGGGTTTTCACCTCGCAGCTCAAACAGAGGCAGAGAAAATAACACATTCTGCACAGATTAGGCCTGCGGTGGAGATGGAGCTGAAGTCCCATCATGAAAACAGTATGTAACATAAACACAGCAAGAAACTAATTTCATGATAAAAAGTCAGCAAAAACACAAAACACGTATTACAATCTCTGAAGTGCCAAACAAGCTCTATAATGTCAAGCATGAACGTGTGAACAGTTAAATGTGTGTTAAATATAGATAATACTTGTCAAATTTCAGATGAAGATTAAGTAGAGGTACCAGAAATCTGCAGTAATAGTATATTGTTCTGTTTATACTGTAGCCGTTCCTGGCAGAGCACACTATGATTGGCTGGGAAGGATGAGCCTTCTGACCCTGCACTTCCTAACAGCCAGTGGCTGTTCTGACCTTCCCATTATCCATCGGTGACCCCACTATTATACCCACTGTCAGTACACGACGCTACGCTGAGCGGCACCGCCCTGCACTGCGGATGAGCCATCACTCTCGCTTCTGAACAGCAACTCTTGCCCACACAGCCAGGGAGTTAGAGAAAGAGAGAGTTCGGAGTAATAGTAAGCAGGTAGTTAGAGGTCAGAGGTCCTGTGCAATCGGGACAGCAGTTCCACTCCTGGCAGCCAGAGCGGAACTCTGAGAGGTACCTGGAAGTAGATATGATGACCTTTTGTACCGAGGACCCCAAAATATACCCTCTTATCAAAATGACCTTAACACAGGAGCATGGGAAGGCGAGCAGAGTCCATCCATCATCTTAAAGATTAATCCTCCTCTCTATTCTTCTCCTGAATCTATTAATAATGTCGCCAGAGGGGAGAATTTGCGGCAAAGATTTATTCTGATATTGTGACTTTTATTCATTAGCCTATAACAGGGTGATTCCTTGAGAAGGAAATATGGAGTGAGCTTAGGGCTTGCTAATTTACTACTCCGGTTCAATTTGAACTACACAGAACTGCATTAACTCAATCATTTCATTTGCTGACAGTCTGCACGTCTAACACAAATAGGGAAGTCATCCTATCATCATTTACACTACAGAGGTCACCAATCATTTAATCTTTTGAAGCAATCCCAAGCAGCTTCCATTTGTTCATTCACAAACATTTAACAACATCTTGGATAATTCTGTGGCAGGTGTGAAGCTTGGAAATCAATTTGACTACAAGATCTGGCACTTGGATCGGCGCTTTTCCTCACTCATTTAGACAAAGCCGCTACATTAATAGATCTGTACACTGGATTTCGCACTGTGGAGCAGCACTGACAGCCCCAGGGGCATACTTCAATTAGAGACTTGGGTGAGTTTAAACACTGCAGATCTACTCTCGCTCAAAGGCGTTTGTCTCCCTCTCTCGCTCCCCCTGTTTTCCTCCCTTTCAGCCCCCCCCCCTCTCTCTCTCTCCCCATATCTACGCTGAGCACTCACTCTCCTTCTTCTTAAACTCCTGCTCTCTGTAATCAACCCAGTGCTAATGGCTTATTCTTTCTGCTCCAGCACCCACATTTCACTTGTTTATTTTCCCACACTCGTAAATCTGGGGACGCGTCACAAGCGCAGCGATATTAGAGCAATAATCTCAGGTAATTATCAGATGCCCTCTCTCACTTTCTCTCTTCCTCTCTCTGTCTCTCACTTTCTCTCCTCCTCTCTCCCTTTAACACTCTCTCTCCCTCTCTCTCCTCTCATACAGAAGTTTCTTTACCTTTCCTGGGAAGTGTGCAGGACATTTGTGGGAACCTAAACATGAATACTTCAACTCTCATTTAGAAAAGGCTTTCTCAAGGGAGAGCTGAATATGTGGATCATATAGACATTTAGATCATTTATTTCATGTCACTGACACATGAATTAACGTAACATCAATGGTGTCACACATCACATTGAAACAAGTCAAGTGAATTTGTATTTATATAGCCACAAATCACAAATGTGTTTCAGAGAGCTTTGCTATTTGAACAACATAAAACACCTTCTATATTTAGATTCTTGATTTGGTTATGGCTAAAAACTGAATTGAGGGTCTAAAAATAAAATGAAACACCTTAACAGAGGGAAGAAAGGGAGTAACTTTAGGGATCATTTATCCAGGACAGACAGACATAAAATAGGTATTTTATATACTGATTATACTTCATTACAGAAAAATAATCTACTGTATAGCAGGCTTTGGGTAAACGTACAATATTTTTAAGCAGGATCAATTCATTGTTTTGCGTTGTTTTGGTTTTTTTCATGGAAATTGTTAATATCGACAGGCTTATACTTTAAAAAGGTCCAGTATATAACGTGTTTAGTTGTTCATTATCTAAATTTGTGCTGCCTGTTCACAACCGTGTCCTTTTTCATGAATATTTACCACCACCATCAATTCCAAGTATTCTTTTTGGTTTGAAATTTTACATTTGCGTTTGCATGAACTGGGGTAGATCAAAGCTGGTCTACGGAAAGCCGTTCCACTCCCTGTTCAGCCCCATTGTACCGAATTTGGTTGCAGTTCCACCAGAGTTCCACTGGGGGTGATCGCGGTCTAGTGCAAAATGACTGGGACTCTATGGAGCTAGACGGCTAAATGTGTCTCTTTCACCCGATTGTCGTTGAGAAACCTCAGATTTGATTGTAGTTTTTGCAAGTTCAACAAGGGTTATAGGTCGAAAGTTGAATGAACGAGTACTTATGTCCTTTTGATTTCTTACAGGGGGAGTCGTTGTTGCCCATAACACGCTAGCATTCTGCTAATGAATGCTGATTGGTCAGTGAAGGTCTGATTACGATCGGAGATCCCGCTTGACGGCATCCGAAGCAGAGCCTGAATATCAGAGTGAATATTTCGGCGTAGTCTTTAAAACATTAGCAAACCTCTTTCTAGCACATGTATTAACAGGGAGAGCCTGACCTGTTAGCTGTGTTGTCGATGCCCCGAGAGAAGAAGGAAGTGACTTGCCGTAAAGCAGTATCTCCGGCCGTATATGTGTATGACGTCATTGACATTTTAAAAGGCTTTTTAGAACAAAAAAAATGACTTTAAAAAAATCTAACACCCAGCAGTGTGTATTTTCTTAGCCTCCCCTTTCGAACGAAACATTCAAATTACTATACAAAAAATTATATCCTGAGAAAAGTGGGTTTTGAGGGGTATAGCTCCATAGCCCCATTCATTCTGCACTAGCCTGTGAGCGCCCACTATATGGAACTCTGGTGGAACTGCAACCAGTTCAGAAGCCGGAAGTAACGAGGGAGTGGCACTTCTTCCTATATTAGAAATTCTTTGGGTAGACGCTCCATATTCATGCGCCATCTTGAAATACGTTAGCCGGTAAGGGACACACACGACATACTGCTCCGCCTTTCGCGTTTTCGCTGTCACATGATAAACTCACAGGTGCTGCTAATGCTGCTAATGGGTATCTTCAAACTTGCCGGCCACACGTATTAAAAATGGAGGACCACACGTATTAAAAATCCATATTTCAGGAACAAGAGTCTTCTTCTTCGCCCAGAAAAAGGATATTGAAAAGAGCAAGAGACCGGCTTTTTTTAGCGTGAAGGCTACCGTAGCTGTAAAACGTACTTTGAACTGCGTGGTGCGACAACAAGAGTTGATTGCGATATACGATCTCAACGCTAGATGGGACAAATTCCAACACATTGGACCTTTAAAGAGTTTCAAGCACAATTTGAGGGGTTCTTGAAGGTTCGAATGCCACTTACCCATTCCTGCTGAATGAGGCTAACTGCCTTGATTGCCCGGGACAGGTTTCGACATGCCAGGATCACGTGGGCGCCGTGAAGAGCAAAAGACCTGGCTGTCTCAAAGCCTGAGACATGATCAGGGAGACGGAGAGACAGACAGACAGACAGACAGACAGACATGAAGAGGGGGGAAAAAAAGAAGAAAAAAAAGATTGAAAGCGAGCAATGCTTCAAAGATTAGTTTTTATTGAAGATAACTTTGATTCTCAGGGGTTGGATCTAATGGGGTGTTGGGGGTGGTGATGGTGGGGGTTGGGGGTGCAAGTTAAAATCCCTATCAATTTTCCATATAATTTCTTTCATTGAGTAACCCAGTGGTCTAGTAGAGAGAGTTAATCATTTCTCTCTGAAGTGATGAAACTGATTGAATTATTGTGGTTCAAGACTTCTTCCTCTATTCTGAGATAAAGTTTTGGTTCTGACCGCCGGCTCTCAAGAAGGTATCGTTGCTCATGCTGGGTTAAAGGAAGGGAGGTCGGCTGTTAATTATGTTGGGAATTATACAATGATGGCAGTAATTACGAAAACACGGCTCAGATGTACAATCGAACGGACATGACATTCAAACTGAACCTTGGTGTGATATTTCAGCACATCAAAGGGCCTCTGATAAGGACGTTTCTCCCACGAAACGAGGTCCGCGGATACACACACAATTTATCAGTCCAAGACTACTTCATGGCTCCATCCAAATCATGTAGTCACGATAAAACTGACAAAAACTGAAGATAGACGGAGAGAAGTTCATTTCTAAATTACACGTCTAAATGGGTCATTTCAACCCATAGGTTGAATTAATTTATGAGATTAACTTTTTTTTCCTTCACTGTATTTTTTATTTCCTGTGACATTTACTATCCTTCAAAGTTCAACAGCAGCGAGCAGCGTCAAATTTCTCAGTCCCACCGCGACAGTAAATACAAACCACAGTCACATACACACACACACACACACACACTGTACAGTGTGAGCGTCCTGATTGACGAACTGACGGGGACAATAACTGGTTGTGGCAAAGAGGGTCTGAGAGGCAGAGTGTATCAGAGGGTGGATTAATATGAACTGTAATTAGATTATATGTCTTAATCTGATTTTCATTAAGAGAAAAACTGGGAGGAGAGTGTTAAGGACTAATATCTATTAAAACTCAAAATTGGAGTCGGATTGGAAGCCCTCTCTGACAAGTGAAGCATGGAATTAAATTATATGACACCTTATTAGGTGTAATGGAGGGGACTGTGGCTGTGAGGGGAGATCATTCCACTCACAGGAAATGGAAACGAAAATAAAAAACAACATAATGAAAAAAAAAAAAAAAAAAGCAGTGAGACTCCTGGAGTAAATATGCGCTTTGCATATGCAGGTGGAGCAGCCGGCTATAGGGAACAAACGTCATAAAATCTTCTCAATGTCATTCAAAATGTCTGTATTTTCGATATATTTTAATCTAAACACTAATAATAAAAATAGTGGTTGTAAACTCTGAAACGCTAATGATGTGTCTTGTCTTAAGATATTCAAAATGTAACAGAAACAATCCAAAAGCAGCAGCTAAATTTGCAAACGATTTAAAAATAAATAAATAAATGAATAAATAAAAAGACTCCAAACATGCCATCACTTAAAAAGCTTTTTTTTCCGTCTTTATAAATTGGACAAGAGTACTGGCTGCTGGTAAACAACAACACCTCACACTCACTTGTTGTGTGTACAAACCATGAAAGTGAAATTAATCGACACCAGTGTTTTCCATAATGGAGAACAAATTAGAATATGGCAGCAACAACAACAGCAGCAGCAGCGAAGCCATGTATTTCTAATGACAAATAACAAGGGCTTGACATTAATTGTGAAATAACGAGAGTGACGTTGCTGTAACAGAGACTCCACGCCCTCTCACCCATGTTGCCGGTAGAGAGGGCCGCACTGAAATGAGTTCCTGGTCAGGTGTACAACAACGAGAGTCTGTTTCAGCATTGTACACTGATGGTGGAACATGACGAGAGGTCAGGCAGGGGGTTCTTTTGCTCTGGTGGATCGACAAGACGCCATAAGCTGTTTTACAACACACAGGAGGCCTGACTAATATGATGGGCTGTAATGATCTTGCAGGTTCTTTCGTCTAATCGGACAACAACATGGTATAAACAGATGTATAAGAAAAAAGAGCCTGTGCGTGGTAGGAACCTTTTTTTTTTTTTTTTTTTTAAAGCTGGGAGATGAAGAAAACACAATTCAGCCCGGTTAAAACAGATCCTTTGATTGTGTGCATGTTCAATCTGAAGATTCACAATGCAACAAAAATACAGTAAGTAAAGTAATACAAAGCTATTGTTTTAGTGTAATGTATAAAATGCATACAAAATTGTGTAAAATGTCCATTAAGCAGTGAATGCTCTTCATGGTACATTAGGATCCTGGCCCTACTGATATCCCCCAATAATGAGTGTGATTTAGTGATTTCACGCTTTGTTTGTCCTCCCTGGCCCGCCGCCCCTCTCTGGATCCCCCTCGTACACAGGTGTATTGGCTCAATGTAATGAGATCATTACCAGCCTCGTCAGTAACCGTGTTTATTTGGCAAACGGAGCTGCCTGCTCCTTCTCTCTCTTGATCTGCATCCAAAGAGGCATTTAACTAAAATAAGCTCCGTAGTACAATTGGGCAAACCGAAGTGAATTCAGATCATTACAAGACCTGTGGGTAAACAGACATGGTTCCCACAATCCCCTTTCGACAGAACTCAAATTGCGCTCTAAATAAAAAGAAAAAAGAAAAAAAACACAAGAGCAACACTGCTCATAAACAGAGTACATATAACCACACCCCAATAAATCATATGGCATTTGTATCTGTAATGCACAACATAAAAAGATGTTGTGTGTAAGATTTCTGAAGCAAATAATAATATGATAAATATGTGACTGGTAATTACACTGATTAGGTCTGTATCTCTGACTAGTTTAATTTGGTGCAGTCAACCTGATTTTTGCATCAAAATGTGTTGGTTCGTTTGGGTAGAGTATATGAATTTGTAGATTTATTGAGGGCGATGTGGATCACGTGCAAGGAGCAGTCGCCCTCCATCTGGTCCAATGATGCCACCGCACTGTCACTTCCTAAATTCTACCCCAAGATCACATCTCATCCCATCCTAACTCTATGACCGTTTCCGAAACCTCTTCCCATTTAATATTTTGTGCACTATATTTACTGTCAGCAATCTTATTTAAGTGCCATAATTCTGAGTGTGAAATGTGTGAACTATGTAGTCCACTCAAACATTTCCAACCTGGAAAAAAGAAAGTAGTGTCCATGGCATGTACACTGTACCTTCTGCTAGACCCTGGAATCCAAAATTAACTATAAAAAAGGTTTCCCAAATGGGGCAGTGATAATACAAGGAAATAAGTTGTCTGTCAAATGCAGAAAAGTGAGAACATGTATTATGGTAACTATCTGCACAAATTGAGGCATACAATGGTATTAAGAACACAAAAAAAGACTTGGATCGGCAGACTAGAGTAACATTGCAACACGTTTCAAGCTCTGCCTCATGCATCAAGAGGTCAACGCCATAAAGAGATAAAAATCAGGAAGTGACGTGATAAAGTTGTCATACATTGTTAATACGAAAAAGTTATGTGATGCTTATACACTATTGATAAAAGACTATTTAGCATGTGATCCTGTAATCCAAGACTTTTTGTGTTATTCATGCCACTGAGTGTATTTGTGCATTTATTAAGCTAAATAGATAAATAATTGGCTTTGTATTATCACTGCTTTGAGCGAACAATAAATTGTGTCAGTGATGACTCAAAATGATGATGATTCATACATGTCCAAAATACCAATCAGCAGCTCACTATAGTGTAAACCAGTGAGTATAATTTATGTAGAAAGTAGTTAATGAGTAAACAGTCAGAGACAGGCTAACTCCTGACTGTCTCAGTGCTGAGTGCACCTGTTTCAGCTGCTGCTGTGTATTTCTTGTCCCAAGAAGTGAGGAATCGCACAACGCCCCCCCCCCAGTCTTTCTGACTTTTAAGAGCCCCTCTAATTCCCCACCATTAGTCCAAGAGGAGGGAGATGTCACCCCAAAAGTGGGATGTATGGTTAGTAATTACAGCCCAAGGTTGAGCTGTTCCAGGCGAGAGCACTGGAGTGGTTCTATTACCCCTCCCTGTCCCTTTCTGCCTCCTTCCTACCCCACACACACACACACACACACACTGCTGTCACACCATCCATGCAGCCCTATCTTGTACCCACCCACCCCCTTCTCTTCTGTGACCCTCTGTGTCAACCTCCAACTCCCTACCCAATCTCTCATCACGGCCTCACGTCGCACTGGTCACCCCTGCCCCTCCTGCAGCCAGTCTTACCTGACTACTTCACCCTCACCCTCACCCTCACCCACACCCACACCCACACACACACAAGTAAACTTGATAAACACACACATGCAAGGATAAACACAGACCCCAGAAGTTTGCTCATGCACACATATCTCCTGAGCATTGAGGCTATTTTCATCACTTCCTCCCCCCATCATGTAACTTTCATCCCCTCATCATCTGCAGACTGTAAACTCGATAGGTCTATAAACTACTTGACTACACACAATAACCCAGCACCCTTTCATTTTATTTTACCTACAGCCTTTAAGCACATATATGTATTCCATCCTCTCTCTCTAACCACTTCAGTTCTATTATATTAGAGCTGTAATCATTATTGAACCCTTCTGGCCTCCAGCATAATACTCTTTGCATGTTACACCAGTTTGGGTCTGCATAGCAAATTTCATCCAAGGTTAATAAAGTTAAGTAATTTGACTAACCAACCATAACTGGTTCTCATTACGTAGCCAATAAACACATTTATCAGAGAGGACATGAAATGCCCGTTGAAAGAAAAATAAACCTCTCCTTCGATTTCCTCAGTGGCTCAGTTCACAAGCTGACACAGAGGAGACAGAGCAGGACACGGGCCGGCCGCTCCCCCAGCGGACACGCGCACAAAATACTATCAGACTCCTGTATATAAACACAGAAGCACTCTGGATGTCATCTAAACCACACACAGCCACTCAGAGATGCTCAGAGACACACACACACACACTGAGACACAGACACCGCATGCCACCCTCACCAGGAACATCTTTTTATCCATCTAATTCCTCCCACTATGAATAATGCATTTTCCTCCTTACCGAGGCTCGGGTTTAACGCATCGCTGCGCGGGTCTTTAAGGGGGTCCTTATTCATAAACAGCAGCGCAGTAAATACCAGAGCTTTGCAGCCAATTTAATGGCAGTTATGCTTAACAAATCTGCCTCAATCTAATGATCAGCCACAAAGCTAGGCTATGGGTTTAATCTGCACACAGAGGCTCCCCCGGCTCTGCGACTCACTGAATATGCTTAGGGATCTCTCCATCCAGAGAGAGAAGAGCACCGGCCTGACACTTAATCCTCCCAACACAACACTGGGATCAACACAAACATAGAACAATGTTAGTCTTTCATGAATAAGAATAACATTCAATGTCCTAAAACACTGCAGAGACAATGCATAGAGATACTGAAACATTAAGAAGCGCTCCTTTCCAAATCCTTGCTATTCCCTGTCTGGACCGCCTGAGTATTTTCTGCTTCTTATTCCAGCATTGACCCTGAACCAAAACAATACCATGTGGAATTTAAATTGAGTAGCTTTGCAACTGCAGGTATTGCTCCACAACAATCCACTGTACAAAAAGGCTAAAAAGTTTAGATAAAATGCCAAAGATGTCGACATAAAAAAAAAGAATAAAACTCTGCAAATGTAGAATAATAAGTTGTGATAACACGTACACTTTAAAAAAAAAAAAAAGTAAGTTCTAGAATTAGAAAAACAATTATTATTAAAATGGAAATTACCCCCAAAATAAAACGTGTATTTTCCGTCATGCATCAGACATACTGTACTGCGATTAAAATAGGACACGGAAGATAGTTGTGTCTACATGAATGTTTTATTTAAGTGAGACAGAAGGTCAATATGTTATTTCTGACCTCCTCAACATACGTTACGCTGACAACATGGCACCTGCTGTAAGAGCCAAAGAGACTGACGCTGCTCCCCCAGGTAGGGGGACACATATGTAGTGACACATAGGTCCCAAAAGAGTCACAGGGCAAAGATGACTGCAAGTGCAAGAGGAGCACAATACAAACATAGCCATGCCTCAACAGAAAGAAAAAAAAAGTGTGAAAAAATAAACAATGAAACATTTTGATTTTTTTTTTTTTTTTTAAATGAATGTTGTGCATTCATTTTATATTAAGAAATAAAGTATTTTGTCTCTGAAACCAGCAGGTGCCAGAGATATCACGACAATAGCCCTTTAAGGATAGCTGTCCCATGGACCCCGGTAAATAACCTGAGAGTTAGTTGATAGGAGGGGAATTAGAGCCAGAGCAGGAGTGTGTAATGGGGATGGATAGGAGGCTCAGGCCTGGGTCAAAGCCGCTTAGGAATCAATGCAGAGGTACAGGTGTACAACCACAGGTCTATACGTATAAGAAAACCTTTAGAGAGAAGGGGAGGAGAGGGAGAGAAGTAGAAATAGGGGGAAAAGAACCTGCGATCATTCATTTCCATTATCACAATTAAAAACACCATTCAGGTCGGTACTGGTTTTTAATTTACAAAAGAAAGCAGAGAGAGGAAGACTAATGTTGTGGACCCAGCGCAGTGATCACATCGGCAATACAAACCCCATTACTGTCTCGCCTCCCAGCACTATTGCAATGGAGCCTCAAGGCTGGTCACAAAACCAGACACTATGACATCTAATGCATAAATAAACTCATATATATGTGCTTTTCACGTTCATGTGCATTAAGAACTAAATCAAAGAGCTGAAATGTAAATTTGCTAATTAAATAATAACCCACCGTTACTAATAAAAATGTCACATTTCCTGTGGAGGAAATAAGCATTGAAGAAAATGGAAATAGCCTTGACACTTGGATTAAAACACTATTGATGCCATTAAAATGCTAAGTGGGTCCAACCAATTGGCATAACCACATTTCACTAGTGGAATGTCAAAGGAGCACACGAGTAGTAGCAATTACTATTAGAATACTGTTAATTATGGGTGCTGCATATTTAATATGTGGTAGAGTAAAACAAAGGTTATGTTAATATGGGTTTATTAGGCATTCACACACTATAAAAATGTCTGTGTGTTGTAGCTATTTGATGCATTCTTTTGAGAAAAGCTGCTTTTTTCAGATGAACACATTTTCATTTACTGAATACATCGCAACTAATCTTAAATGTGGATTATCTTTTTCATTATATAGTTTTTAAACTAAAGCAAAACCCGGCACATGGGAAGCACTTGATATGATAACGTTTTAAAATGCCAACAGCAACAACATCATGGACCTCCTGTGCCCTCTTGTGGTGAAAACTATTTGCAATGTAATATACAGTAATTACTTCTCACCATCTTTAATCAAAAGGCCTAATCATTTTGTTTTATTTCAGAATCCACAATATTCCAGCAATATTTCAATGCATTTTAGAAACAGTCTTTTCCTTCTCAAACAATAAGACAAGGAAGGAGTTGTAGTGACTGGCAGAAAAGCCATTTAAAAAAAATATTTGTTTTATTAAGAATTCAAAACAGGCCTATCATCACTATGGGATATATGTTAAGATGTCAATTGTAATGTTGACTACAATGTGATGGTACAGTGGTGTTCAAAAACTCAATAAAGTATTAATTATAAGAAAAAAATAATTCAAACATGCCTCTCTTACATTTTATGTTTTTTGGGGGCGGTCTTTATTCTGCTGAATGATTATGAATTATTTTTTACACAACTTCAAGCCAGAAGGGATCAAACTCAAAGGTGAAACATCTCCACAACTGAAATCTTTCCAGTTTAAGTGTTTAACCCTTCATGCAGCCATCTCCATGTGCAGTGGTGGTTTCATCTGTTAAGACTTTCTTCCCAATGATACTTTTGTACTTTGCCGATGCTACACTTTTATTTGGGTTATTAGTAACCCTACTCATTACTTTCTGTTTTATACGCTAGCTTTTGTGATTTTCATTATATGTATGCTGGGTCCAAAAAATAATTGACTGTCTGTATGATTGTGACGTATTGCTCTCATTCCTACACTGGATTACAAAGAACAGCTTTAAAAAACAAAACACAGTCATCTAAGTTCAGTTCATATGAGAAGATATTCAGAAACCTGCATTTCTCAAAGGCTATAATAATTTAGACAGGGTCTAGTGTGTTCTTTAATTTTATATATATATATATATATATATATATATATATATATATATATATATATATATATATATATATATAGTTACACTGTAAAACATACTGTATATTTGTATTTGCATACTGTATGTTAATATACTGAACTGTTTATAGTGAAAGAACTTGAAATCATCATACAAGAATTTCTCAAGGACAAATAACATACGGATTTGTATTATTTCTATGTTATGAATGTTTGAATATGTATATAGATACAGAGATGGAAGATCATTAAGGTCAGGATGGCATTTAAGTTCACCAGCTCAGTGAAGGCCCCCAGGATGCTGTAAATCTATGTACTACAGCATATCTTAATATACACACACACAGCAATTACACTGCTGTGACTTTCCTTAGGACAAAGAATTTGAATATAAAAGACAATTAACGATTTTATGTTTATTTGATTTCCCTCATGCTGCCATTATCTATCCCGAACAAAGGAGCAGTCTGAACAAATGGCCACTACTTGTGCAAATTTAAACTAAAGGAAAGAGGAAATACATTGGTTTCCAGAGTGACCATTATATAGTGAGCAATACATTTGGTGCAAATGGATACAATTCATTACAGTTAACAATGACATCCAATTCAGCCCAGCTAATGAACTTCAATACAATCATGTTCGGTATTAAGGAGTGATTTGTTGAGTCTAAGTGTATCATTTTGGAGGCTAATGCTGATGGATGTCTGGTTGTGGAGAGATGGGGACGTGATGGGAGCAGAGAGGTGCTTGTCAAGCACCCTTCTACTACAGTGTAATACCACATCACCACCTAGTGGTATCATTATGGAAACACACGTTACTACACAGATGATTTCTAATATAGCTACAACTAGGGTTGGGCATCGTTTTGATTTTAACAATTCTGATTCCAATTCTGATTCTTCCTTTCAATTCCGGTTCTTATCGATTCTCTCCTCCAATTCTTTGAGGGAAGGAGTTGAAACAGATCACATGCTTATTTCACAGATAAGAGGACCATTTTATTTTGATTCAATGGTGATTTACAGTTTTACTGGGCTTTTTCAACGTAAAATAAAGCCACACATTAGAGCGCCGCTTACTGCGCTCCGTGGTCCGCCTGGGAAGTATGGCGGCCTTTACGGAAACCAAAACCTGCGCGTGTTAAATTTGGAGCCAATGATCGGATTCAAAACGATTCCAATAAAGAATTGATTCCACTGGAATCGGAATTTTTCAAACAATTCCCAGTTGGAACCGGTTCTTGATGCCCAACCCTAGCTACAACAAAACATTACAGTTTACGGTTACATTTTATGAAACTCACCAATGCCAGAGTTGCCCCCAGTAATGAGGATAACCTTGTCAGAGAAATCACGACCCTGTAGGATCTCCAGAGCAGCAGTGTTTCCATCATACCGTTTTGGCTTCACCACCACATCCTCTACTGTAAATGCCTGACGAGGGTCAAAATAGGTGGTCCGCTTGTTAATGTGACTGAAAACAACAGAAGAAATAGGATGTTATAATAGAGACTTAAACCCAGGTACGTACGTAGGGTCTGGCATATCATGGGAGACCAAAATAAGCTCATTTGTTTCCTCTGTTAAGCAAACAGAGGTTCAATCATCAATCTACTTACTCAACATAAATCACCTGTCCTTTTTCATCAGTTTCTTGCTCCCAACCATACGGTAAATCTGGAGGAAAAGACAGACATCATTTTTCCTTAACAGCCAGAATGCATGAGAACAAAATGAATATCTTTGCCCCTGGTGATAGTTACATAATAAAAATAACTTATTTATTTAGCACTTTTACAAACAAAGTTAATGAAAACAAGAAACAATGCAACTAGAAAATCTGATGGTATTAAAAAGGTAAGATACATACAAAGCCATTTTGAACATGTTCCCAAATGCCTTGCATATATAGTATCTCACAAAAGGGAGAACACCCCTCACATTTTAGTAAATATTTCATTATATCTTTTAAATGGGACAACACTCAAGAAATTACACTTTGCTACAATGTAAAGTATTAAGTTTACAGCTTGCATAACAGTGTAAATGTGCAGTCCCCTCAAAATAACTCAACATACAGCCATTAATGTCTAAACCGCTGGCAACAAAAGTGAGTACACCCCTATGTTAAATTCCCATAGAGGCAGGCAGATTTTTTATTTTTAAAGGCCAGTTATTTCATGGATCCAGGATACTATGCATCCTGATAAAGTTCCCTAGGCCTTTGGAATTAAAATAGCCCCACATCATCACATACCCTTCACCATACCTAGAGATTGGCATGGGGTACTTTCCATAAAATCATCTCTCAATGCAAATCAAACCAGCTATTAGGCTAACTGACATAAAACCATGCCAATCTCTAGTGTAATGTCTTCAGTGTTGTCCTATTAAAAGATATAATGAAATATTTACTAAAATGTGAGGGGTGTACTCACTTTTGTGAGATACTGTATATATGTGACCCTTAAGCAAATAGAAATACATGCAAGGCCCTGAAAAACAAGTGAATAAAACAAACCTCCGGCACAACGTTTTTTCTTTCCTGTCTTGGGGTGTTCCCACTGTGTCTTCATCTCATCATGGCTGTTGGTACACAAAGACAAAGGAAGATTGGAATAATTTACCCAACCTTCTTTTCGACTTCGCTTCTTTCTTTCTTTCTTTCTTTCTTTCTTTCTTTCTTTGATATTCTTTTTGGCCATTTTAGGCCTTTAATTCGACAGGACAGATGAAGACATGAAAGGGGAGAGAGAGAGGGGGAATGACATGCAGCAAAGGGCCGCAGGTCGGAGTCGAACCCGCGGACGCTGCGTCGAGGAGTAAACCTCTATATATGTGCGCCTGCTCTACCAATTGAGCCAACCCGGCCACACTTGACTTCACTTCATTTGTTCAATTATGTATCTATATACAGGGGACAGCACACATTGATGTGATCAGGGTTTCCCCTGCCATTGTAAGGTTTAGGTGCAGCACCTAAGCCGGATGAATGTAACTAGAAGACATTTCTCAGATCTAATGATTGTAGTTGGACTTCTTAAGCTTTAAGTTTTGTCTTTAAGCTTCTTGAGTGTTATTTATTTATTATCTGCTCTGGCTTTTCCAACGTTTTAGACCCAGATATGGTGAAAATAGCGGCCCAAAATTATGTGAAAAGACACAAAACTACCACAAAGGGACACAAACCGACTACAAAGAGACACTAAATGACCACAGAGAACCAAAACAACCCCAAAGAAAACCAAATGACCAAAACGAGACAAAATCCCACAGAGACACAAAATGTAGAGGAAATTGCTTCTTTTTTTTTATTGATAAACGTCACATTTTCTTGGGGAAGGACGCCTTCTCACACTTAACTCTTCCACAAACCGAGGGAAAACACTGGTGATGTAATGTGTTAGGGCTGCAAATAACGAATATTTTCATTATTAATTAATCTGTCGATAATTTTCTAGATCAATCAATTGATCATTTGGTCTATTAAATGTCAGAAAATAGTAAATAAATTCCATCCTAGTTTCTCAAGTCCAAGGTCATGTCTTTAAACGTCTGGAAACAGCATTTTCCGACATTTGTTACATGAAAAATGACTTATCAAAATAGTCGCCAACTATTTTTCTGTCAATGGACTAATCAATGAGTCGATAAATCATTGCAGCTCTAGTGCCAGATTGAGCCAAAAGTCAAATACTCATCTGCAGACTCTTGGTTGGTTGATATTGTACATTAACAAACAAGTGAGAAAAAAAACACATTACACTTTTTTTTCGATCGCTAAACAACAGTGGTCACAACTGAAGCCACCTGTGTAAATCTCTAGTCTATATCCATGACGTTCCACCTCCGGGATTGCTCCGTTGCCATCGGAAATTCCGCCAGATTTCACTTTTTTCAGCCGGATGTCGGTTACCTTCCGCTTTCTTTGTGTTGGAATTTTAAACTCCGATCGATTTATGAGGACTATGGTTAAGTGCGCCTCAGATCTCTGCAGGGTAAATCCAGACAGCTAGATAGACTATCTTTCCAATCTGAGTTTACTGTTGCACCACTAAAACAACCTTTGAACGTACACGTTCCACCAAAACAAGTTCCTTCCTGAGGCTATTTTGCAGAGGCGCCAGGGCTTTTCCCATTGCTTAGCGCCACCCATGACGATTGTGATTGGTTTAAAGAAATGCCAAAAAAACAGAGCATGTTTTTCTCATTACATTACATTGCATTACATGTCATTTAGCTGACGCTTTTATCCAGAGCTGTGGAGGAGGATCTGGCAAAGAGAGACTAGTAAAACTCTAACCACAGTCTGCATTGCCAACAGTCATCTGAGCTAAACAGTTCACATCACCTGCAAAACTCATTCCAAACAACAGACTCAGTGCAGTCAAACACTCTGAACAATCCTCACGGAGACAACTCACCCTGTCACTCAGAACCAGTGTTAATGTAACAAAGTACAAATACTTTGCTACTGTACTTAAGTAGAATTTTCACGTATCTGTACTTTACTTCATTATTTATATTTCCGGAAACTTATACTTTTACTCCACTACAGTTTCTAAATAAAATGTATTCTTTTACTCCCCTACATTCCCCCTAAGCATCTTAGTTACTCGTTACTACAAAATAAAATCAAAAGTAATTTGTTACACTGGAAACAAGCAGGTTTGGCGAATCATTGCTCCTAAATTGCCAAGATAATGCACCCTCCATTCCAGTTTGTGACCTAATGCCTGTTTGTTGCCAAGCGGCAAAAAAAATTAAAATAAATACAAAATAAAAACATAGGCCAAAACTAAAGAAGAAGAGGAGGAAGCATAATGACTGATAGTGTCATGGAAGCACCTGGTGCAGGCTCTGCCACCATGGTAACAGAAGATGACCACCCGACAACAGTGGTGATGAAGATAACATTACACACCTTTGGCCATAAAGTTCATAATCAATGTTTTTTTTACTTTTACTTCTAATACTTAAGTACATTTAATATCAGAAAATTACTTTTGATACTTAAGTACAGTAAATATTAGATACGTTAAGACTTTTACTCAAGTAATATTCTAAAAGGAGACTTTTACTTCTACCAAAGTCATTTTCTGGTAAGATACTTGTACTTTTACTCAAGTATTGCTTTCGAGTACTTTATACAAGACTGCTCAGAACACACAGAGTTAAAACACTAGCATTAAACACTAATACAGAAATTAGAAACTTTTCATCTTTACAGTTTGAATAATTTGAGTGACTTCACACAAATCAATATTTTCTTTAAAGAAAAGGGAAATTCTTTCACATGAATTTTTTTGTTTTTTAACATACCAGTTTTTTTGGTACTAAACAAGAAGGAATGAAAATCTAATCTAATCTAATCTAAAGTTTGTTTCAATAGATTTATAGTTTTGTTTTGTCTGTAGTAATTTACCTAACTACTGGGGCAGAAAAGCTACAAACTAAAAGGTAAACGTAATAGTAACAAAGAATTGTGTGACTAATCCTGCCTCTCTCCACCATCAGGCGGGCCACACATTTTCATCAACACATTGGATGTCCTCTTGCCATGCACCTGCATCATCTTTTAAATACAAATGAATGTGGTGTTTCTATTGCTTCCACCTCCATTACTTTCTGAAAAACAGTTAAGTGCACAGTTTTACTGTAGTAATGCTAGTGTTTTTCACATGTTTTATAGCTATGTATGTAACCTCAGACATCTTGCCTGGACATATTGGTATCTTTGCTCTTTTAACTCTTCACTGTTTCTCTCATACGGTATAGTGTATAACTATTTCATTCTCACTTGGTCTTTCTTTATTTCCAAAAAAAGTGTCTTTCTGAGCTCCCCCTATATATACAGTATGTGTTCACTAACAAGTCTAAAACAAGACACCTGCAGCTGAAATTGCAATGAGCAGTGTTTGAAGGGCATAAATCCATTGTGTTTTGAATGTGTGGTTAACAGTTTTGACCGCAGTGTGTTAGCATTAGCATCAAAGTGCTGTGAATCCACAGTGTTGTGCAGGTTGTGGTTAAAGCCATGGGATAAGTGTGTAGACTTTTGTCAACTGTGTTCAAGCAATGCAAAAAGAACTACAGTTTGGTCCGCATGAACTGCTGCTGTGCAGACTGTAGTTAGAGTTTTGCACATGTGGCTCCAGTTGTGCCCACTGTCGTTTAGAAATCGAAAGAAATAACTGTAAATTATACAGCATAAATTAAACAAAACGCATTCACTGTCTTCTTCCTATCACCACGAGCAACCTCGTGCACTGTCCTGTCAACGATGACGAGGGTTGTTTTTTATATGTCATGTTTTTATATTCAAATAGTAACTCTGTCATAAAGCTATGCCTCTCACTTCACAACTACTGAGCTACACTACTGCATACGACAGTATGACGTTCAGATACAGTCTTAACGTTATCAACATTTCTTTCTAGCACCTAGTCGCACAAGAACTACCGTGACGTGAGCTCTGTAGACTTTATAATAAATGCTACCAATTCAGACAACAGAAGTTGTTTAAACTGGTGTAGCTAGCAAGCTGTGCTAGCCACAGGTTGATAACACCGATATAATGCTTTGGTTGGTTGGCGAACAGGGCTAAAGCTTAACTCCTAAATACAGACATATTGGTGTTGACAGATAGGATGAGGGATTTCACTCACCTTGCATAGTAGACCCAACCATCTTTGGTAGATCTCTCTTCCCATCCGGGTGGTAACTCATCCTCACTATCTGTATCGTCCATACCTGCGTATTTTAGAGCTGCCATAACTTACGTTTTTCAAGTAAACGACGGCGCTACAAACACAAAGCCAGTGAGGAATATCTACTCTGAACAATGAAAGCAACTGTCAGAGACTGTTGGTAGAGAATTACCAGCGTTTCCCGGCGGCATTTCCGCAACAACACGGTGACGCTGACCGAATGGCCTTTTGGGAAATTGAGGCTGAAGAAAAACGCTGCGGTTGGCACAGCAAAGTCAAATGTCCTTTATTGAGTTTTAAATTTCATTTTTGTGAATGCAGGCAGAAGCAGCTCAAACTAAATACCATTCATTTTTCCACCTTGGAAAAAAAGACTTTATGGTAGGCTAAGGGTGAATTATCATGAATTTATGCATGATTTAACGCATGAAAAAGCTTGAATGAATTAATGTAGTACTTCATGAACTATCAGGAAATTAATAGTATAGGCTATCACATGCATGAGTAAATGCAATAAGTTCAATGCAACAACTTAGGTTTTCTGAGTTCTGATTTCTGAGTTATTAATGATGTTCATGTCTTTATCATAGTTAAACCTGCCAGTAAAGGGACAGGCCAAAAAAACTGACCAGTTATAGCAGTGTATATAATTCTGTTGAATTCCAAGTGTTGCAATCATGATTAACTAAGCATTACTTTTTTATGATTTCATGTTTGTGGCCCTTCAAGTGAAGTGGTGACTAGTCCGTCATAACATTGATAAATAACATGTGATTACAGGGACATTATCTGATGCCTTTTGGGGGTTTAGTGTGGCTGTAAAGCAGAAAGTTGCAGCAGTGAGGGCCACATAAGCACAAAGAAGCTTTATCCAGTCTTTGCATGCTTTGTAGCTTGCTACATGCTCCCTAAAAAACTTATCAAGAATGGCAGCATTGTTATGTACTCAGAGAGAAGCTGATCTGCACATTTGGCTACTTTGTTCCATTCCATATGTGCCACTGTTTGCTAGGGTAGTGATTCAACTACTGCTTTAAGAATGTCTGTTATTACTGTGAAGGATAGGTAGAGTGGTCTCTATTTTGGCTATTTCATGACTTCCAAGGAAACTGGAATGCTTTATGGTGCTGACTTTGACAAATCTGCTGACACTTGGTCAGCAGGCACCTTATTAAGTATAATTGATTGCAAATACTTTCATATTGTAAACAGACTCTGAGAGTTCCTCCAGCTCCAGTTTTCCTTTCAAAGAATGACCAATGAGCAGCATCCCTTGGCTACTCCCTAACTCCCCAAAAATGTAGAGCAGAGGTCAAGTTGCTGATGCACTAAAGCATGAGGATCATGCTGTTATCAGATGACTTCATCATGATGGCACAATCACAATAATGTATACTATTCAGAGTATGTGAATGATGAAAGACAAGTGAAAGATTAATATAATGTACCTAACACTCCCTTCAACTTGTAACAAAACAGTATTGCACCTCCAATTACTTTAATGCTTACAAAGAAAAAATATTAGAAATCGGAAATTGTGTGACCTGTTGAGCCACTCCATAAGTTCATTGTTCTGCAACAACGTCCTGCTACACAGGGTCCTGTCACTTCCAGCTGTTATGGTGTGTCTGTCAGAAAGCTTTTTCACGGTGCCTTTTTACATCAACAAATTAATCTGACAGCTAATTTGCAGATTAAGATTTTACATATAACATGATGATCTTATAAAAACATGATGTTATAAAATTAAATTAGCTCCACCTCCACCAGCTATAACATTAAAATAACGAATAATTAAATATTATACAATGTAACATTGACAGCGGCCATTCTGTTGCAGTACTTTTACTTGTAGGCTACTTATAATTTGCTGTAAGTAAGATATTGAATGCATAATTTTGTATTTTTAAACTGTGGGATTGCTGCTTAAGTAAAGGGTGTGAATACTTTTTCCACTACTGGCAAACACACTATAGATACCATTATTTGGAATATGGACAGAAGTAGGCTACTTTATTAATCCATTATTGGGGAAATTCTATATTTTAGAAAAAATGTAGGCCTGTGTTTCAGTTTCAGTTCAGACCAACGACAGAAACCTGCTATGAGAAGATAGATACCTGTTATGGAGCCGGGACCAGAGCAGCCTAAAAATAGCTGGACTTCTATAAAGATTTAAAGAACCTGGGTGTATTTCCCTTGGACTATAAAAAAGAATTTCCAAATCATCTAACTCAGGGCTCTTCAAAGTTTTTTAAGCCAAGGACCCCTTAACTGAAAGAGAGATGGAGCAGGGACCACTTATTAGAGATATTGTATAAAATGAAGTTGCATATTAAACTGTGCCTACAATTATGTGTGGGGCAGCCTAAAGCCTTTATATATACATTTTTTGGCATACAATACTAAGCTTTTAAAACAGCCTTATAATTGTTGGCATGATTTCATAAATCATGTTTTAATTTTAAAACATACATGTGGCACAGTGATACCTCAGCATATACTGTATCTGTAGATGGCTATCTTATCTTATCTTACCTATAGGCCAGTAAGCCTATCATCAGTGAGGATTTATATTTGCTAATAATATGTTGGCTTTATGACTTTTTAATTTTTGAAAAAACTTTCAAAAATTAACAATAATTTGGAGGCCCCCCCTGCACTGACTCAGAGGACCACTTAAGGGTCCCGGACCCCCTGTTGAAGATCCCTGATGTAACTGATTCAACTCGGTGTCAAAATTCAGATTCAAGTGACCCATAACGAGAAGAACAAACCATGCAATGTAATGACATTACTTTCCTCTATGATGGTTCACTGTATCCTCAACTCGGCCACAGCGCATGCCTCTGGGCAGTAGAAAGGGGCGGGGCTAGGAGGTGGGCCGACCAACTGTATGCAAGAGTGTGTTTGTGTGTGTTCGTCTCAACGAAGCACGAAATATGTCTCCTCTCAGCAAAGACGCACACACTAACGGGAGATGTGCTAGTTAACGGTTTTTTGATATTGAAAGTTTTGATTTTGTCGACTTAAGATTGTTTCGATGTTATACTCTGTATATTAAAACATTCCGCTTGTAAAACGCAATATTTATTGGCCAAGAGCTGCCGACTTCGTTTCTACTAAAGAGTGTCCGCTTCCCCTCCCCTCGATGAAGCGCTGCGATGCCCTCTGATTTTATATCCCTCCTTAGCTCGGATCTCGACCTCAATTCCCCCAAATCTCTATACTCGAAAGGTAAGATTTTACTAAATAAATGATACTATGAAGGCACTAATCCGTTTGTCCTGGTTTAATCGGAATTAATATACATGTCTTGATAGCTCATGTTAAGCTGCTAGCTAGCAGTACTTAGCTTATTTTCTGCTGTTAGCCAACCTAGCTAGCATAGTTAGTTAGCTGCATTTGGCTTGTGCACTGGCGAGTACCTGGTTGGTTAGCTGCCCACGTGACATGCGTGGAAGACCATGATACGCTCGGTTGCTCGTGTAATTATACGTGAGATCATATCGCTGTGATTCGATTAGTCATTATTTAGTGTGCTGGTGATGGCTAGCATCTAGCATCTAACTAGGTTAGTTACATACTATTAGCTAGCTACAGCTACGTGAGGTCGCTTTACTGTGTGTGTGTGTGTGTGTGTTTATATCGCGAGAGAAGGACGAAATGTAGTACATGCGTGTTTTGTGTATCCTCATAGTTAGTTATGGTTTATGGATGGAATAGAGCTAGAGTTGTCCGCATCACATTGCAGTTACTGGCACATGAACGCTCAGGGCCAACATTTAATCTGTATACGCTTTGGACACGTGTCCGTCTATTATGTTATTATTAGGAGTGTGTCGCAACATCAATTAGGAACTAGACCGTTAACTCTTGTTGTGATCAACTGGATTAGTGGATTTGTACTGGCTTTCAGCAGCACTTTGTCTGCCGGTCAATTTCCTCCCTGTTAACAAGTGTATCAACTGTGTAACTGTCTGTGAATCTGCTACTCAACACTGGCATCTATCGTGCTATTGCTTATTCATGAGCAGGCCTTGTATGTTGTGTGTTGTGTGGTAACCTGAGACATGGATTTATGCATTTTGATAGGACACTGGTGGACAGCAGGGTTTCCTGTGTTATTTCTCCCTCTGGTCTTAAATGTAGTCCACATTTTAATGTTTAACAAATAGCATTTATGTCCAGTGCAATCTTTACCTGCCTGCTGTTGGACCTGCTGTTCTCACATCTGTCTGGCTGCTATGTATAGGGTGCTCATGGGCCAGCAGAAAGCACTGCTATATGACCCTGAAATGCTCAGTTGAGCCTGCCATATGGTCACAATGTATCACATGTTGATTGTTTATTTATATCTCAGCAATTGGGTGTGTGCTTGTGTTGAGGTCAAGGTAGCAGACATGCTAATCCACGATCTAGTGGGAGACCTCATGTATATAAGGCTGTAAAAGTGAGAGAGAGGACAGCTGGTAGTGCTGGGCGGTATACCAGTTTATACCATATACCGGTGTTAACTTCCCGTATGATATGAAAAATTCATATCATACGGGATATGAAAAGCGCTCTCTGCATTGCCGCAGAGAGCGCTACAGCTGAAGTAATCTGCGAGTGATTTGAGAACGGGAGCCCTGTTAACTGCGTACCCTTCTCACTCATGGTAGTAACTTTCTAACACGACAATTAATAACCCACAACTAACTCTCTTTAACATGATAACCCCATTTTAACACCACAGCACACAGCAATTTGTGACTTAAACAATTTCTAACACTAATAATTTACACCGCCGGACGGTATGCTGGGTAACATTATAGCTGTTAGCCTAGCTAGCCAGGTAGCATAACAGTCTGTTAAGCTGGGAGAGGCTCCGGTCGCTACTGCACATTCAAGAACAGAGAAGAAAGTTAGAGGATGAAAAAAGACGGGAGATACACCAGAACAACGTATGCTCAAGAGAGGAGCCATCTGTTGTTCCAAGTTTTTTTTTTTTTTTATGAAAACTCAGACATAATTTAGCCACTGTTGTTGCCTGTCGCTCTAACATTACTTGGTTGCGCTAACGTTACTCAGCCGTGCAAACATTACTTGGCCATGCAAACATTACTCGGCCGTGCTAACGTTAAAGACATGTCACTTCAAATATGCAGCGAAGCAACATTATGAACGCAATAACAATCTACCTACAGTCCCGCTACAGACCGCTGAGAAAGACGGGTTCAGAGCAATGATTAAAACACTGGATTTAAGATGTCTTGCCTTGCTGAAATACGTCCGCCAACCTACTAACATTATTCAAACACTGAAGGAGCCAGTAGGGGGAGCACTGATTTCATATAGGCCTACTGCTTTAGTAAAAAAACAAATTTCAGGGCTCTGGCTCTCACCTGAGACCATTGTTAAAGGTTGCCTAAATGCCATGTATTTGAATTTGCTGTCAGCTTACCAATTGATTGCGTGTTTGGGGAAATTTGGACTTTTATATGTTTTATTCCACATTGTTTAAACGGCGAAGTGGATCTACTGATCGCTGTGGATTACTTTTTTTTTCCCGTGTTATTGGATTACGGCAAAATACTGATCTTTTTTCTTAACGTGTCTTAACATTTTATGGTGTGATTGCGCTTTGTTTCTGTGTTTGGAGAGGCATCTCAACAGACTGTAGGTCGAACACTGATTGTTCACTGTTCTCTTTAAATTGTTACATAAATAATAATAGTGATGTAAAATATATATTTGAATGCCAGGTCTTTTAGCAGAGTCCCCATATGCCTACACTGACTCTAGGAACCACTTTTATGATTTGTATAGTCTTCCAACTCTGTAACTAAAACATATGACAGCGATTTGGTTTTAATAAGTTAGCACATGTGTATGGAGAAACCCCATATGTGTCAATGTAAATGAAAAAGGGGCTTGGAATAAAAGGTTGTCAAACAATGTTTTCGGACAACTTCATTAGTTACACAAATGCCACCCATAACAGATCTTTACAGTCCGTAAAGTGCCGTTACCTGAAACCGGTGATTTAACGCTACCGCTCATTTTACACACAGTTTAACAACAAAACAAAATGCTGAGTGAACATTACTAGCTACGTTTTTCATGTTGGTTTTAAGCGAACCCAACTAACCTGGAAAGCGATTTTTAAAAAGGTAACGTTAATACAGCATGTCGGAGGAATACAGCGTCTCCTGCAGCAGGGAGTCAGAGGCAGAGGGACCGTAGCGTTCGCTAACGTTAGCTTCTTGTCTCATCTGGGTTCTGATAAACAGTAAATTCATCAAATTCAGTGTCCACAATTAAGGCTGGGACGTGAGTGACGTCAGTGCCCGTGTGGTCGTGCAAGTACCTGTCACTGTTCCAGTTGCTCACCCTAAGGGGAGAGAGAGCGGATGACAGTTCGCATGAGTTCAGTAGAGCCGACAGCTCTGCGGAGTCGCGTAATTACGACTTTATGACTTTTCATAAACAGCTGAAGGAGCAGCGGTGTACATAGCGGAAACCCTGTTGTGCGTCTAGCCTATTTCTGATACTGTGGCGGCAGAAATTTGAAACTCAACATAGAGGAAACAGTGGAATGTGTGCTGCTTTGACACTTCCCAAAGTGTTATCCATTTATCATCATCATCATCAATGTATTTTTCCTCCAACTTAAAGTAGAAACATAATGTGATTTTGCATAGTTTTTTTTGCTGACATTTTTTACGACACAGCTTGTATATTATCTTATCCTGCTCCCATTTTCAAGTGTTTTCATTTAGATGGATAGAAAATCCAAAAAATACAGTTTAGTCTTAGTCAGTAGGGGGAAAAAAATCTTGCATCAACATGAGAAACTTGACTTTTGGCATCAGTGTTAGATTCCATTCTATGAGACTAAAGTGGACATGTCATGTACAGATTTGGTGTGGCCATAGAATAACAATATAGTGTGCATAAGAACAAGCCATTTGTTTGTCATTCATTTTTGTACATTGTGAGAACAACTCTGCAAAGACTAGAATTAATCATGTTAAACATGAAATTGGAGTTTATTTTTGTTCTGTTGTTATTTCATTGTGCTTGAACTAAATGTATTAATTTCATTTGCGTGCATCCATTGAGCTCCATTTACTGTCGGTCAACTGAGACGTATAAGAAGAAATGAAAGTGCCCTCTGCCTCATGATGTTTATTGACACATCCATTTGGGATGTTAGAAAAAATCGATACACTTGAGTATTGCGATATTTTATTTTGCAGTACTGTATCGAGTTTCTAAAACGCAATATGGATTTTCTTTTTTTTTTAGTTTACATACAAAAAAAATCATGTAAGACAGTGGTTTATGTTGTGTTTAAACCCCCTACCGCTAGATGGCTATGCTGAGGCGTACCACTAGTGTCCTTGCCTAACAGTGCCTAGCAGTGCCTGACTTTTTGATAGAAGCTAACAATGTAGCTATGACTGAACTTTGGCCTACTTTAGGATATAAACATTAGCTCACTAAGAACCTGTGAACCACTATCCCAAACTGGCAGTTTGATTTTCTGTGTACTAAATTGTTTACCTAAAGTAAACTTCTTTGACTTCTATGAACTTCTATGTCTTTTTTTAAATATTAGTTTTTCTAAAATTATACTTAAAAAAAAAAATCCCAATATATCGTCTTACGCACAGTATCGAAATACATCGCAATATATTGAATCGTGACCCATGTATCGTGATACGTATCGTATCACCAGATTCTTGCCAATACACAGCCCTAACGTCCATGTCTATTTATTTATTTACTGCACCTTTTGTAAGCTAGTACAGTGGTCATGTTCAGTCTAGGTTGACTACCACAAAGCTTGTGTTTTAGAAAGGTCAAAATAAGGAATATGACATGCATGATTGTCTTTTATGGAAATGTAAACTAGATGTTCATGGTAGTATTTGGGTTATAACCCAAGCTGGAATCTGGTTTATTCATCTGATCTACATTAGCAGGCACATGGAGAACCAAATAGAGTACCCAGCCATTCATTGTCAGTATAATTCAGTTTCAATGTAAACACAAATGTTGTAAATGGCCAAAAATGGCATTCTTAGTGGTTTTGAGTGCAATGAGTAGCTCTTTTGTCTGCATTCTAGCCTGAACATATTGTTACGAGTTCAAGAGTTTAATTAAAGGAGCCATTATTTGGCGCTCAGACATATTCTTGGTCTGCATATTTCTTTTTTTTTAATTTTCAACAGAAACATAGCACTCATGTATTGTCTATTCATCTGCCATCCCCCATCTTAGCTCCAAGCCAGCTGCAAAGAATAAAAATGGACTGGTGACCTTGCCATTTGGCAAAACCTTTAAGGCTTGTGTAATGTGAGCAGTGCATAACATTGAGATGAGGTAATTTAATTGTTCTAAGTGTAGGTTTAACTCAGTCCGCCCCCTGGCTGGCTGGTATGTTGCAGTCTACTTTTTTGGGCATACTCGGACAAGCTTGTAGAACTGTGCACATAAACTAAACCGATACAATCATGTGATTTCTATAAAAGCAAATGGAGACCAAACGCCAAAATCCCTTAACATTATCAGTGACCAGTATTCAATTGGGAGCAGTGGGAAGTTCAGCTCTATATTTTTTTTCAACTGAGGTTTATGAGTCAAGACATATTTTCTCCTGTACAGTTACTCTCTTTATTAAGCGTTCCTCCATCAATCAAACTGTTTGATTGGGACAGTAAAGCCATTTCTCTTGTAACCAGAAATACTTTTATGTTTGATCTGCACTGAAAGGATGTGTGGTAGCCCAGAGGAAGCACCTTATTCTGTCCACAAAATAAGAGAAGGAAAATGAAGGTGACTTTAATTGTATTAAATCCTTTTCACATTGATGGTAAGCAACACTTTTTGTAATGTGACGGTAGAATGGAATATCCAAAACCGTGAAGTACCAGAAGTGAGCACCAAACACTCTGAATCTTTCTATGTACAGCTGTTTGACAAGAAATAACACATACATTTAACATCTTTGGTTTTTTCCTTAGGCTGAAATGAGTTTTTGTTGAGGAAAGTAAGTAAACTAAAACTATGAAGTAAACATTTGGTGTAAACCCTGTATGCAGGAAGGACGTGTGTAAGCAAGCAGACATTATTGATTCATTGAAAATAAAATCTCCCTTTAAGTTCCTATGTTTGTGCTCTTTTGCTCTGTGATCTTCAAGCACTCTGGGAGAGCGTGTCATTCAGACTAGCATTTAACCCAGTGTTGAATCATTTTGATCTGACCAATGGATGTCATCCAACCGGCTTTGTGACCCTCCTCCCAATCTGGGTTAAAGGATGCCCAGCCCAGTGAACAGGCATTCCTGTTATCCTTGTTATGTAATGTAATTATTTTTTTTTTTTTTGTAGGAATATGTATGTAATACCCGACTACTGCATATGTAGTCTGAGTCTGTGACCAATGATGACATTTGTTATTTGAACAAGCACTCGGTAGACTCTCAAAATACACACATCTCCTGTGTGAAAGGGGTAATAGTCAAGACTGAAGTCATGTCGGGTTGCCAGTCAATCTGTAATGCATCCATGCACAAAGACACTCTCTTTACACCATGAACAAAGAACAACAGACACAGATGGAGAGTTATCGTGAGGATCATGCACACTTTGCTATTTGCTTGAAGGCCACATTAAAGTTCATTATGTGGGCTATTTGTCCAAGACTCATAGGTTTAAGGCCGGGACACATATAGCCGACGGGCGACCGTTGACAGAAAACCCCGTCGATATGATCAGTCGCGTCCCCGAGGTCCAAAAAACTGCCACAGAACAGACCGATGAGACGTAATACATCTCCATAACAGCAGGCGGCGCTAATCTGTAATGTTGCCCAAGAAATGAAAACCGGCAGCTGATTGGACGAACGCGTCACATGGGTCTGTTTTCTCCGGAAATTGAGAGCCAGACTGTCATGGCGGCCGTTCAGAATACGATCTCATATTGTACTAAAATAGTTCACTGAAACGTGTTCCTGAAAACATTTTAAGCGAGAAATAGGCCATGCAGTTGCTGAATCTGTATTCATTTCAGCTCAACAAAGGTCAGTTTAAAAGATTTTCATCAGATTTTGAGAGACTGTAATCACCTCATTGCGCTCGTCATTTCCGGGTGAGTCCCGATTTCCCTGCCGCTGACCGAACATGTCAGGTCCATTGAGATATATATATATATATATATATATATATATATATATATATATATGGTCAGGTCGGCCAAAATGAACGCCGACAGCCCCCCAGACGGACGACGGCACGGGACACACTGAACAGATTTGAGTCCCTGACCTCGCCAGACTATCCCACGGCTTATAATCGGGTTAATGTGTCCCGGGCCTCATAGAGATCTTTTGTTTGGCATTGTATTTTAAAAGTTGTGTAATTTTACACTGTCATGGTTTGTCTGGTTTAAAGGGATGGTTCACTTAAACAACATGGTCATGACAATAGTCTACAGATGTCGTTACGGACAGTTTCACTGGTGTCCTGCACAGGGCACTGTTCACAGGAGGAGCTGTGTGAATTATAACAACTCTTTGTAGATGTGGAAAGAAACATTGCTGATCAGTTTTTTTTAAATGTAATTTTTGAGCACTTGGAGCACCACAAACTCCACGCTGCAAGCTACATTTTCAAACCCCCTGGATGGATAAACAGTTTTTATTGTATTTTTGAGGGAACTATCCCTTACCATGGAGCTGGCCTCTATCTCAATGCTCAGAGTTTTGCCTGTCTGACTGAACTAGAGTGCTGTGTAGCTCTTTGTGTGAATTGTGACTTTGTGTTGTCAACAGCATCGTTGTCGTCACAGAACTGCAAGATCATGTGTCTTGTCAGTTTCACTATTCTGCTGGCGCTAAGTCATAGCTGAGTATCAGATGACTACTACACATGCTGGGTGCCGCCGATGCACAGCTGAAATATCCATGTCAGGGTGTTAATGGTTCCTCTGTTTCTTAGCAACCAGACTACCTAATCGTGTTTATCTGCCATCGAATGCAGTTTATTCCTGTGTAGCTGCAGTGGTTGGTTATAGCCTACTAGAAATCATCCAACCATCAAATAGCAAGGACTGTCTCTGTGGGTCTTATTACACTAAAACCCATGGGAGGCTAATTTAGTTTATCATCAGATAGCCTGTGTTGTGTTAGTGTTGACAGCAGAATATTTTGTACATGTGGGAAAAACTAAACCTGAGACCCAGGTTTTGCTTTCAGTCCCATTCCAGGATTCCTATTGACACCACTACATTTTGTGAAGAATATGTACTGCACTAGTTCAGCACACCGGGTCTGCACTGGGTTCGGTTTTTGGCCAATGATAAGTACATAATAATGTATGCTTAGTGTTCCAAGGGTTTAACTTGTGAACTTAAACCTGACCATCTCAAGTTAACTGGCAGCAAAAGCGGATATTGCTCTGTCCTCTTAAAAAAAAAAAAACGGTGAGTCATAAAATTCCCACTTGTGAGTCATGGAAAATCTTTTTGAGTGACTTTATCCAGGAAAAAACAATAGTCTTTTTTTTTGTTTTTTTTTTTTTTTTTAGGACCTAATTTATCTTCTCCTGCTCATCCTTTATGACAGAGTCGGTATATGACCTCCTCCCCAAAGAGCTCCAGCTCCAGCCGTCGTCCACCCAGACAGACCCACCCACCATGAGCCAGAAGAGTGGGGGAGAGGCGGGCCCTCCCCCCTCTGCAGCCTTGGCCTCAGGTGAGCTACCTGCTAAGTCCACGAAAACCATGATCTGGGATCAGTTTCCTCTTGCCAAACTATTCCCCAAAACAGGAGGGGTGAAAAAACTCAGATTGCCTTGTATCAGTGTCTGGGGGCAACTTCACCCTTTCACCAGTTTCTGAGACAATATTTGTGACTGTTTGAGATTATAAAATAGTATAGTATTTATATTTCACTGAAGGTATTTTAATACTGCTGGCATAGCAAGGCACGGCCATATTGGTTTTCACTTGGGTATATTAGGAGCTTCGCTGGTTCCATGAGGTTACGGTGGCGGGGTGTGGGGGCAGAGTGTTAGAGGTGATTTTTACAGTTGGACTTAAACTGTATTTGAATATATTTTGGGATTCTCAATTTTTCCATTATCAGGCTGTATTAAAGGAACCATCATTTAGTGAAAATCTATTGTGCCCTCTCTGTTTGACATGTCAATGTTAGGTGACCCCGTTAGGAACTTTCTTATAATCCAAGCAGCAGCGTGGAAAGAGGCATTGCGTAACTTGGCTCTGTGTGTTGGGCCTTTTGATATTCACCCAAACTGTAACAAGTGCCTGCAACTCTTAACCTAACCAGTTCACTTTATAAAACTGAATGACTGAAAAAAGATATATGTAAAAATCACTAAATATAGTTTTCGTCCAGCTTCTAAACTCCAGTTATTATCTAACTAACGTATACCATGCTACTGGCAGTGGCTATGATTTAAGAATCCCATTGGCTTCTTTGTAATGAAAGTCATACACAGTCCTTTTCCTGGAAAGCTTTGCTCCAAGAAATGGCGAGTTTGCATTAACAGCATGCTAACATAGCTTGTTCTTTCTCATTTCACTCATTTTTTCAGCAGGTTCGACTCCGACCTGCGGCCCTTTGCTGCATGTCGTTCCCCCTCTCTCTCCCCTTTCATGTCTTCAGCTGTCCTATCAAGATAAAGGCTGAAAATGCCCCAAAAAATAATCTTAAAAAAAGACATTCCTCATGTTATGACATATTGTGTTCCAGAGTCTTTTGAATTAGCACATCTGTCTGAAGGTGTCCATATAGTTTTTATAAGTTGTGTTTTTAAAACAGAAACAGCCTATGCTCATTTGTCAGTCACACATACTCTTTTACTCATACAACAGTAGGTCATCGGCTAATTTATTTTGGTCTCAAACTGTTTGAGCTTTGAAGCTAAAATGATGGATCTACTCTTATGTTTCAAATCAGCTGACATTGTCAGTAATTATGAAGGTTCTGTCTCTTTATGAAACAGTGAAGTTGCCCCAAGCTATCATTGGACTTTCTTTTTTTGGTCTGATCTTGGATCATGGTTTAGGGCAGCCAACATCAACTAAAACTCTAAAAGGATTCTATTCTTGAGTTTCATCTACAGCAAGAGCAAACTAACTGGTCAGCAGTGTTGGAGAGAGCACTTTTGTTAACGCTACCTTTTTTAACTATCCTGTCTGACCCAGCTGGCCCTAAGCAGTGCTGATCAAAAGCATGACTACTGTAATGTCCGTCAGATCATCATTAACCAAATACACATGCTTCAAAATGTCTATAAATGATCAACTTCAAAAGGAATTCCTTCTTCATTATATGAACTTATCCAATTTACTGATTGACAGAAGTTGAATCTTGAATGATCAGCTCTCTTGTTGCTCATTGGCTGTCTCGTTTTTATTGCAGGAAGTTCCCTCTGAGGCAGGGAGTGTCTGCATATAAAATGGTCTGCAGTTCACTGCTCCATAGGTCAGAGGCTTGTTTATTCTGTCTCCATGGCTACGCTCAGTCCCAACCAAATCTTCCAATTGGCATGCACAAACTACTGTTTACTACTGAATGCACATTGCACAAACTGTACTGTAACCCTGGCAACCCTGGCAAAGTTAATTTGGTGCCACATTACCGGCTTGCAAATTTGGCTGTACAAGAAAGTTTGACCAGATTTTGTTATGTTTCTTTCTGGCAATGTGTATGTAACAACTTGTAGCTTGCTTTTGTTTTTGTAAACAAAGCATGTCAGTTTTGTCACATTGATTTTTAATTGAGAAAGGTTTTGTAGGAATCAAAACATTGTGGGACCTATAGTACCCTTCTCAACTTTAACTTCAGAGTATTTGATCAATGCTTGAAAGCTCTCGCATGCACAGTGAGAGCATATAACCCACAACAGTCTGTTGAAATTAGAGTTGGGAAGAGGGGAAATCAATACAAATCATGCACAAATTCAGCTGCTTGAATGGGACTGCTAGCCTGCACTGTGCTGAACATCTGTACTAACTTATTTATCTGTATATACTACTACAGATGCCACCTCTTCCACCTCCAGCCCCTCTGCCTCTTCCTCCCTGGCAATGGGAGTCCCATCCACTGGCTCTACCTCATCCTCAGAGCATCTCAAGATTCCCCAGCATCTCCACTCCACTGGAGGGGATGGAGCTGGAGCTTCAGAGATTCAAGGTATGGAGGGTGCTGTGTCTGCACCCAGCAGATGCAACAGTGGAGCAAACACTGCAACAGGAGACACAGGGTCAGGAGCGTTGTCAGGGCTAGGAGTCCAGCAGCCTCAAAACACCCCATCAAAACGGAGGCCCGTGTTGAGCATCTCCCCGCCACCTGAGGATCTATTTGACGACAGCCAGATGTCTTGCCAAGAGGAGCCTGCCGTATCTGGTCCAATAGGTCCAGATTCAGAGCATAGCAGCAGCATGTGGGCTGATGACTCCGTCTCCAACTTCAGCTTGATCAGCTCCATCTCCTACAATGACAACACAGAGGTGCCGCGCAAGTCGAGGAAACGCACCCCTCGCCAACGGCCTGGGCCAAAGCCTGCTCCTCCGGAGGACAGCATGGATGTGTTTGATGCTGACAGCGCCAAGGGCCCTCACTTTGTCCTATCCCAGCTGGGCACAGACAAGACCAGTCCCATAGCTAGGTGGGGTGACCCTTATCCAGAGCACATTTGTCCTCATTTAACTCGTATCTCTGTCCCTCTGTAGGAATAAACGTCAAATTATATTTTGTAATGGTAATTTATTTTCTATAAGTCATATTAATGTTGTGATGTGATTTTTGTTACCCTGCAGCTCTCTCGAGTCAGGAACTGCAGTGAAGGGTGGGTCACTATCTACTCAGTTCCCCCAGAGGAGTGATGGGAAAGAACTAAAGATCTTGGTGCAGCCAGAGACCCAGCACAGAGCTCGCTATCTGACCGAGGGCAGCAGAGGTTCTGTAAAAGACCGCACACAGCAGGGATTCCCCACTGTCAAGGTTTGACAAAGAAGGATGCACTGGCTGCTTCTTAACACCTAAGTTGGAAGTGGCTGAATAAGGCCAAAAATACACAGGACACAGAGGGTGGAGTACTGTGAGCCACAAGAGAATGCTCCTGCCAGTTCAGACACATCAGAAGCATTTACTAAACCAATGCCCATCAGCACATTTTCGTTTTGAGCTACTTTAAAAGGGTTATTTTACAATGGGTAGCCTGCTGTATTTCACGTGGTACAACGTTTTTTGACAAGTCAACAACAGACCCAATTTCTCAGAACTATTACTGATGAATCTGAGCAGGGAAGTGAAGGACTAGTGCCTGTCCTTCATTCATTAATAAGGCACTTAAGCCTTGACTGTTCCACTGGGGCTTCTCAGTGGCCAGCACATGAAACTGTGGCTGTGTTGAGCTCCCATCTGTTTGTGTGTGTAAAATATGAATCACTCAATGAAACAACCCTGAAATTCATCAGCGTACGTATACACTAACAGTGAAGATGCTTGAAAGTTAACACGGATGCTTTAGTAAGGAAGCATCACTCGGTATGCATTTTGCAATTACTCCATGACCGGTGTGCTTTTGGTTTAAAACCACTTTATTCTTTAATAGTGTAATTATTTCTATTATTAGTGATGGTCAATTCAGTTATTTACTCACAATTTCTGTTTCTTTTTTTATCCAGTTGGAAGGCGTGAATGAACCAGTTGTGCTGCAGGTGTTTGTTGCGAATGATGCAGGCAGAGTAAAGCCTCACGGTTTCTACCAGGCATGCAGAGTGACAGGGCGCAACACCACTGCTTGCAAGGAGGTGGACATAGAGGGCACCACTGTTATTGAGATCCCTCTGGAGCCGAGCAATGACATGACACTGGCGTAAGGGGATATTTTTGGTGGATAATTCGGTATCAGTTAACACTTACACAATGTTGATGTTTAAGAAGTTCTTAGAGTGCTTGTCATGTATTTCCCATCCTTTGGTGATTCTACAGGGTGGACCGTGTAGGAATTTTGAAGCTGCGTAATGCAGACGTGGAGGCCCGTATTGGTGTGGCAGGGTCCAAGAAGAAGAGCACACGTGCCAGGCTGGCCTTCAGAGTCAACATCCCCCAACCTGATGGATCAGCCCTTACTCTACAGGTCGCTTCATCACCCATCCTCTGCAGTGAGTAGTTCAGGCACAATATGAAAAATAAAATAAAAAAAAGCTACAAAGGTAACAGCCACCACCAGGATTCATGAGGCTTAATGCTGGGGGAATGTTTCCAGTGATGTGTGGTGTTTGGCTATCGTCAACCAGTATTTAGGATGATAGCCACAGAACATTGGTCTCATCAGACCGTGGAACTTTCTATCTTTTTGTTTCAGTCTTCCACATGCCATCTGGCAAACACTAGCCCAGATGTCATGTGAATTTGATTCTTTGACACTTCTGTCATTCTCCAGCCCAGCCAGCAGGAGTGCCAGAGATCCTGAAGAAGAGTCTTCACAGCTGCTCAGTGAGAGGAGGAGAGGAAGTTTTTATCATCGGGAAGAACTTTCTCAAAGGAACCAAAGTTATTTTTCAGGAGAATATTGCAGGTGCTGTAGCCAGCTTGGTGTTGTCCTTAGTTGTATCTAAATGTAATTTGCATGGACACGAGTTTCTGCATGTCAACCTCTGATGGACTAAACAACAAAAAATATTTTGTTTTATTTGCAGATGATAATTCCTGGCACGCTGAGGCAAAGATTGACATGGACCTTTTCCATCAGGTAAATGCAGCTGACTGATATGTATACTCCGCTGTTTCTTCTGGAACGATATAAGCTGCCATTTTGTTGTCTTGGAAGGTTCTCAGTCATCCAGGTTATAGTCAAGCTGCCGCATTAAACTGCATTCATTCACTATTTATGAGATTTTATGGATCTCAAATTTTTCCAGAACCATTTGATAGTGACAGTCCCTCCGTTCCACAACCAGTCAGTCACTTCTCCCATTTCTGTGGGAATATTCGTGATGACCAATGCTGGTAGATCACATGATGCCCAGCCCTTCACCTACACTCCAGACTCAGGTACTGCCACTAGCTCAAGTAGATGCTTATCCCATTTTTAAGATACTGTGACCATATGAGGAAAAATGCTACCTGAATTGGTTGTATAAATCAACATCTTGACTTTTTTCAATTAGAACAAGTCGTTTAAATGAATGGTTTCAGTATTGCTTAAAGTCCAGAAATCATCAATGACCTATCACATCAACTTAAATCGCAAAGCTATCCTTTGTTTCCACTCTTACCCACAGCTGATAACTCAAATGTCCAGACAGTAAAAACAGAGGGACCCTCTCTGGTCAAGACGTGTATATTTGATGGCCAGATCAAATCTATATCTCCTGAGCAAACTGACAGCTCTGCTCCGCCTTCCAAACGGCAAGAGGACACACCAATGGAAGTGTCTAGCAATCCACCACCGACAGATGTCTTTAAAGTAAGACACCATCGGTTCTCTAAAAAGCGGAATCAAAATGTCTACTTCAGAATTGCAGTTGGTAACGTTTTTATTTCCTCTCTTTTCTAAGCCGTCCCCTGACCCTCTTGTTGCGGTGCAGCAGACGCTGGAGCTCCGCTCTAGTCCTCACCCAGGTGGAGATTCCTTTCAGAGCCCAATGCCTCTACAACCTGAAGATGTGGAGCTTCCCCAGGCGCCCCCTGTCTTCCCCAGCCTAGAGTCTCTCAGCACCATACAAAAGCAAGACATTGGCCCCACAACCTCCTTCCCAGTGCCAGGCGATGTTACAATCCCCCCTGTGACACCAGAGGTCCCTCAACAATTCCTCCGAGACCCTCAGGACAGCATACCTCCTGAGAGCTCCAATAACAGTGGAGGGGTCGTAGTTGTGGCCATGTCCCAGATAGCGACTCCCTCTCAGCCCCAGCCACAACAGTCACAGGTTCCCCTGTTCCCCCAGGAAGGGGTGGCCCAGCTGGAGAGGGCAGTCAGGGAGCTACAGGCTGGAGGTAGCACCACGCTTCAGCAGGTGTTGGAGGCGGCTGTAGCCCAGCAGCAGCTGAACTCAGTGCTGTACAGCCCCACCCCCTCTGCCGACTCCCTTCAGCAACACGTCCAGGAGAACATGAATAGCCTTAGATTAGGAACCACAGATAATTCATTATCAACACAGCAACAGCTACAGATACAACAGCAACAACAGATACAACAACAGCAACAGCAGATACAACAACACCAACAGCAGATACAACAACAACAACAAATACAGCAACAGTTTCAACAGCATCAACAACTGCAGCAACAACAGCAAATCCTGGGTACCCTCCAGCATCAACAACAACAACAACAACAACAACAACAACAGCAACAACAACAACAGCAACACTTACAGCAGCAACAGCAGCAAGTTCCCGGCAACATGCAGATCCAACAACAACTTATGTTACAGCCACACGACCAGCAGCAACTGCAGCAGCAAATCATGGAGAATATTCAACAGCAACAACAGTTGCAACAAAATCAGCAACAGCAAGTGCTAAACAACATCCAACTTCAGGATCAGCAACAACAAAATCAAATACTAACCAATTTACAGCAACATCAGCTACAGCAGCAGCAGCAGCAGCAGCAGCAACAACAACAACAGCAACAGCAACAACAACAACAGCAAAATCAGCAGCAGCAGCAAAATCAAGTGTTGAGCAACTTACAACTGCAAGAGCAGCAGGTGTTGGAGAATTTACAGCAGTGCCTTCAGGCTGAGTTGCTTCAGCCCCAAATCCACTCCTCCCCCCAAGGACCGCAGCCAGTGTCCATCCTCCAACAGGCCGGAGAGCTTCTCACCATTCAGACCAGCTTCCCAACACAGCCCCCATCCCACACATCTCCCCCACAGCAGCTCTTTCAATCGCCCAGGCCCTTGGCTGAGACCCAGGGCTCTCAGCAGCAGGTCCAGGCTGCCCTGCTCCAGAATACGCTGACCGTTCTGACAAGTGGCAGTCTCAACTCAAAGCAGCAGCCCGCAGGGTCAACACTATACCTGTCCCCAAACCCTCAGCCCCACCAACAACAACAGCAGCAGCAGCAGCTAGCATTCATCTCCTCCATGGAGACATCGAACAGCCAGCCCCAGTCTGTTGCTATGTTTCAGAACCAACCCCAAGCTCAGCTTTCCCAAATGCAGCAACAGAGCACCCCAATGGAGCAACAGCAGTCTCCACAGCAGAACCAACAACAGCCAACGCAGCTTTCATTGGGCCAGCAGGGCTCCTTGTTCCAAAGTATCCCAAACCACTCACAGCCTAACCCTGTCCCCCAGAACCAGCTTTCCCAACCCCAGCAGACAGGTCTCCTCCTCTGCACCACAGATCTTAACCCCCAGGCTATTCCCCCAACTATTCTATTTAGCACCCAGACCCAAGGCCCTTCCCCTCTGGGGAGCATTAGCGTCGGAATCTCCCAGCCAGACACAGCAGAGCCCATGTCCTTCCAAGACCAGAGCTCCTCAGGCAGCAACTCTACATCCACTGAGAACCAACAGCAGAGCCTGTACCAGGAACAGCAGCCAATGCAAGTGGGCCTGAGTTCCAGCAGCGTCCCGAGCAGTCAACCTGTGGAGCTGTTCTTGCCACAGACATCTCTGTCCAGCCTGCAGAGCACTATTGGCTCACAAGACCTGAACAACCAGGCTCCAGCCCCTGGCACCACCATCTTTGTGGTACAGGGTGGTGTGGGTATGGTAGCCAACCCTGGCCAGCAGCCCCCGGAGCAGCTTTTCCAGACCACTGTGGGTGGGAATGTGGCTCCACAAGGACAGGCCAACCTGTTTGTGTTTGGCATCCAGAACGGTAAGATGATTTGGTCTTCTCCACCTCTGAAGTACAGTAAATCCGAGTTAAGTAACTGTGTTGAATCCCTGCCAATGTCACTGCCAATAGCTTTACCTGCTGTTTGATTATAGTGATTATTTCCATTTTTTCTTCCTCCCAGACTAACAGCCTAGAATCCCTCTTCCCCCCCCCCCCCCCCAACCACCCGCCCCCCCCCCCCCACCCCCCCACACACCCTCTTTTTCACCCCGCCCCAGTTCTCCACCATGCACAGCAGCTTACAGAACACCCTTCAGGCACAAATGCAGTCCAGCTTAGAGAACGCCATGCAGAGCAGTCTACAGAATGCGATGCAGACAAACACGCAAACAGCTCTGCAGTCCACTTTACAGGCAACCATAGAAACAAGCCTGTCAACTCCAATGCAGACCAATCTACAGACACAGATACAGAGCAGCTTACATAATCAATTGCAGGCATCAATGTCTGCATCGTCCAACATGGATAAAATTGAGGACCTATTGGAAAGCCTACAGAAGCAGTGATAAATGTTAGGACCATGTGGGAACTAAGGAGAGTGAGTGATATGTAGCAGAGAGTTGTACATTCTTACACCAACTAACAGAACGGTGGTGTGTGGTGTTTTTTGCCAATGCCACAAAACTTAGAAAAAAATCTAATATTTAAGAATTAAATTCCCCTTTTACCTAAAACCCAAATTATGAGCTCACGTAACTCCGTTTTTAATGAATAGTTATA
The DNA here is from genome assembly GCF_010015445.1 of Perca fluviatilis. Classification (NCBI taxonomy): domain Eukaryota; kingdom Metazoa; phylum Chordata; class Actinopteri; order Perciformes; family Percidae; genus Perca; species Perca fluviatilis. The sequence goes on along the minus strand of NC_053119.1, from coordinate 13,408,970 downwards.
GCCTTCGTACATCCATTGTCCTTGAATCGAAAAATTCACCTTTGTTATTACCCCTCTTGCAGGAACAGAGAGGCCTGTAATAACTGCTTTATCCATCAGTCTCAGAAATGCAGTGTTTTTTCTTGTTAGTGTTTTAATAATGTGAGCCTAAGAGATGATAATGGGAAGAAAAAAAAACTACCAGGTGTGGTGAAAAAACTGGAAAGGGATAAAGAATGTCAGCGACAGGGAAACGGGGGAATAGTTATGTGATGGAGATGAGTCTGAAAGAGCAGGCAGAGTAGATAAAACAGCCAGCCATGGAGTGAATATCAGATTGCACAGAAGTGTCCGATATAGGCTGAATCTCATTTGTGTGAGTGTGTAAACTCCAAGCCTTCCTTTTTGTGTTTTTCTCGTCGTGTGGAAATCGGGGATGAAATGATGTCACCACTCAATTTAAACTATTGACTTTTTTTTTTTTTTTTTTTTTTTTTTTGATTTAATTAAACAATGTGTTTGCATATGTCAACAATTTGACTAAAATCTACTCTAAGAGTAAAGACTATTAAATTAAGTACATTTGTAGAATGTTTTGCCTCCATATTTGCGTGACTGGAGTAGGCACCCAAGCGGACCATCAGGAGGAGGAGCGTTTTAAATATTGATCAAATCACGAAAATGAACTTGCTCCCCAAAATGGGTATAAATACATTCTGGTATTGCAGAAAGAGGAGGGACTCTTAATCACTTGCAAATGAGATTCACCCTGGTGAATAATGTGACTTGGCCTTTTGTTTTGGCACCGCCCAGTGTTTTCATAGGTTAAGACCTCATTAATGGGTTTGCAAAAGCTTTCTTGCTGAAATTTAAAGAAGCATTCAATTATGTAGTGTGTCTATCTTTTTGTGTTTTGAAGAAGTTGTTAACCTTTACCATCTTAATGTGGATAGAAAGAATCTTTCCACTGGTGAAAACGGGAGTGTTGTGTGGTTTTATAAACATTTTATCTCAAGCACTTTATAACCTCTAGCTAATCCTTATATCCGTCTACACCTCTCTACTGACCCGGCTGAATTTGTACTTGGAAACGTCCAGTAAAAAAAAAAAAAAAAAACAAGACAGCAGTTGTCTTTGTAAAGGTAAATACATGTTGACCTAGCATTTCTACATTTTCTCATGTCTGAATATTTTTTGAGGTTTATGACAACCTTGTATAGAATGTCTACTCACTGTTGAATTCCTCTTTGTATTCAGTCTCAGTGGTCCAGTCAAGTATGTCTGAACAAACAGCCATTCACACAAAAGCATTGTCATTTGTCAGTGTTGGAGTGGCAAGTAGGCCTTTGTGTCTTACACACTGACAGAACACCTAAAATACCAATTCATTTAGTTTGTGCATTGAAATGAAGGATTTTTCATCGTATTGCTATTTTGTACTATTTACTGTACAATCTGTCACTTAAGACTGTTTTACCTTGTATTGTTTAGATATTTAAGTTTTTGTCTCAGTGTTGGTACCGCGTGCAGGCCGGCGCAATGTGAAGTTGGCATCCAGTACCCGTCCCCTGTGTTGTGAACAGGGGGGCTCACTGGTAAATGAAGTCTCTGTTACATAGAGGCCGCCATTTTGATTCTTATCTATGGTGCTATGTGCAGGAGTGATGGGCACTTCTGATGTGATGTTAGTTCCTAACAGTTTATACTTCTATCAATAGCACTGACATTGTTAGTTTTGAAGCAGAGTTGAGTCTAGAGAGCTGGCTGTTTGCGGGGTCAGACTGGAGTGCACCCAGACCTACCAAAGCTCCTGTTGTGAATCGTCGTCAATCTGTCTCATAAATGCCCTCATAATGTTTACTCATTTGTACTCATTTAAATTATGCAGCTCTGACATAGATAGTAATTCAGCATGTTTTAAGTACAAGATGTATAAAAGATGTGTAAAGGTACTTTGTTTCATGGATCAGTTAACCTCTCATTAACATTTCCACCAGTTTGATACATTACATTACTCTATTTGTTGATGCAAAATAACACTGCTGTACTTTCCATATCTACAACAGTAGCCAATTTAGCATGATCAAATAGACACTTTTGGAGAATAATTCAAATGTTAGAGTAGTATTGCTCACATATGCATTTGTTTACATTTTCATAGGCATACTATTTTGTCCTGCAGCTGTTAGCGATCCATTTTGAAGTAACTTATCTTTTTTAGAATTTTGTATCCATGTATCAAAATGTAGAGTATTTTTGTAAAACTAAACTTTTTGGTTTATGCTTATAGCACAGAATATCATTGCTGGTATGTTTTCCTGAAATGAAGCGCAGGTTTATTGTGAAGTGTGGGACTGAAATTGGAAATGTAATTAAGTGGACATCAAGCAAATATGTTGGAACTTAATTCAACCGTTCTACCACTGACTTTACCCAACCTGTATAACATAATACATGGGCTAGGTTTTTCTTGTGTGTGCGTGCGTGCGTGTGAGTGTGTTTTTTCTTTTGTTTTTTTTTTTTAATGTCATGCATCTCAAATGGCACTTTGACTCATCCATTAACTGTAGATCAGGTTAGAGCGCAGTAGTGATGTTTCCAAGCATTCCATTCCTCTTGGGGAGTTTAAGAGCACATGATGTTGCGGAAGAATTGCAGAACAGTAATGCCTCTTAAAGCCATACCAACACAGAAAGCCAACCTGTGACTTCAGTTTCATGAATGTAAATGTTACCTCATGGTGTGGACATAGAGCTTGCTCTACATCTAACATCGGACCAATTACAGTTGTAGAGAACCTATATTTTGAGGCACAGAGGGTGGGTGGGGTGGCAGCAGCAACTGTCATTTGTATTACTGTACATTTGTCAGATTGTTTTGTCTTGGATTTTGGTGTAATTTCATGTTCCTTCACATCCAGTTTAATTTTGAGCAATCCAGGATGCTCAGTCTGACTCTTCGAATAGCCACTTCCACCTGAAAAAAAACGTGAAACATTAATTTAATGGTGGTGGAGATAGCACACAAATCTTTACAAAATATCAGTTTTGTCCTCAAGTCATGTAAATGAATATCCATGTATATTTAAATGTGAAATATACTGCAGGGGGTATCTTGAACTTTAATTGTGATGCTTTCAACAGAACTTTGTGTGCCTTGATAACTTAACTGTTACTCTGCTGTGTTTACTGGTGTCCCTTTTGTGTCATTGCTATTTGGCTCCTTGTCCTTTTTATTCTCTAGGACCGTTTAACATCAGGACACTTTTCAGTGATTGCATTTTTATTTCTAAACACAAGCATAACCATAGCCCATACAGACAGATTTATTTAAGTTTTAACATAGTCTCTTTGGAAATCCATTGCAGGATATCAGAGTGAGTACTCTCAACCTAATATTGTGCAACTTCACCAGTGAATTGTCGACTTGTTTGTGACTTTCTGTTGAAAATGTTTTCATGCCTCGTGAGATTTGTACATGTGAGGTAAAAGGGACGAGACCGTGGAGATTGTTTTATGGAGAGCTTTCTTGTGTTGATGTGCTTGTCAACATTACTATTGTTGCTGTGAAATGCTTGATCAAAAGGAGCAACCATGATAAATTAACTGTTAATTGCCAATATTGTGAGCTGTATCTTGTGTGTAATCAGTTTGCTCACTTTACCTAGTTCGCTTTCTATTTCACATTCTCCAACAGTTCTGTTGTATCCGTTCTGTGTAGCTTGAGCTTTAGTATCTAGCCTTAAGACCCTGCAGTCAGGATAAAGGTCAACCCCAGTGTGTTATCATACATCTGAACTATTATTAACATGTACCTTGCCTTGGTCTGGACATTTGTATACTCTTCTGTTTATATCTGTAATCCTGCTGCTACATTAAATAAATTAATAAAAATATAAATGTCTTGATTAATTTATTCCCCCCCCTCTAAGTTTTAGATGCACTTGTTATAAAAAAAAAAAAAAAAAAAAAAAAGCTCTGAAAGGTTTTTATATTAATCTTTCAAATATTGCATGCAAGTAAAGTTGCACATTGCACTCTGAGCCTCACAATTAATAGTGTAAATTAATGTGCTGCAGTTATATAACAAATCTGGCTTCAGGTATTTTGTATTGTCACAAATGCCATACCAACATCAGTAAAATCACCTGGTCATAGTTTACTAGTTCTTCTATGTAGAATCTGTAGGAAGAAGGCTAACGGATTGTCAGGGTCAAAAACAACATCAAACTCAAGTTTTTTCCTGAGAGCAAGGGTAGCAACCAGTCTGGCAAACACGGCAGTGAGGCCCCATATGTGATACTGGCTTCCTGAATCAGGGTCCACAAAATAAAATGAGTGCAGTGACCCCATCGTCCTAGCAACACTGTGGATAGCGTCGTGGTCCTGGTCACTGGTGAAGAAGTCCAGAGGGACTGTGAACACGGCACTGACCTCAGCTGGGTTTGGACAGGGACAGAATGACTCCTCTATGAAGCCAACCACCGGGGTCACCAACAGACCACTCTGTTAAACGAGATAAAGATGGGAGGGGGTAACGTGAGAAAGAGATGGACCCAAAGCAGCTGATGCCCTGAAGGGGAAGAATCATTTGTAATAAGAAAGGGTTTATTGCCAAGCAAGTTAACACTTGCAAGGAATTTGCTGTGGTGGTTGGTGCATACATAAACAAACAAACATGTTGAACATTAATATAAAATAAACAAATACAGAAAATATATACACTACCGGTCAAACGTTTGGGGTCACTTAGAAATTGTTATTTTAATTTTAATCAAGGCAGCAGTTTTCAGATTACATTATGTGCTTACATAATTGCAAAAGGGTTCTTGACTGTTGTAGAAAGGAGTGGCTGATCTTTAATGCAATATCTACATTGCCCATTATCAGCAACCATTCATCCAATGTTCCTAAGGCCCATTCTGTTTTCTAATCTGATATCATTTTAAAAAACTAACTGAGAAAACATTGGAGAACCCTTTTGCAATAATGTAAGCAATATAATGTAATCTGAAAACTGCTGCCCTGGTTAAAAAAACAATGCAACTGATCTCAGCTGGTATTTTGTCTATAATGGGGTGGAATGGACATTTCTAAGTGACCCCAAACTTTTGACCGGTATTGTATATACAGTATATATACAAAATAGTTTAACATAAGAAAAAAAGAGGCTGAATGGACTGAGTGCAGAATATGCAAAAAATATATAGTATGTGCAATGGGCAGGTGTCGGACAGTTGTACTGTCCTACCTTACTGATGAGAGGGACCAGTCTACAGACCACCTGAACATCATCAGGTGATAGACCTATCTCCTCCTCTGCCTCTCTCAGAGCTGTGTCTACATCATCTCTGTCACTGGGGTCTCTCTTCCCGCCCGGGAAACACACCTCACCAGCACTGGTCCTCAGCTGCAGAGACACACAAGTCAGTTAATTAAGTTGATTAGATCATGTATTTCTTATGTGTAAGTACAGATTTAATGCTTAAGTGCCTTGTGTGAGACCACTGTCCAAACCATTTATGCCAAGGTGCTGGTATACACATACCCCTTGTCCTTTGTTTTCTATAAGGAAATGCTGAACATACTTGTAAATTCACAATCTTGAATTCTGTACAATCTGCTAAAAACAACAATAAACGATGAAAAAAGTTTGCAAAAAAAACCCAACAAAGTTAATAAAATCAAACCGACAGCTTTAGTCCACCCAAAATTGACATCCACTTAGGTTACCTCTTTTGAACGCAGGGTCATCAAGGTGCACAGCTCTCCATTCTTCACAACCAGTGGGATCAGCACTGAGGCTTTGGGCAGCACCGACAGAGAGGAGAACTTGTTCCCACTGTCAAACTGCTTTAAAATGGCTATCGTCTCCTCTTTAATATTCATTGTAGCTGCTCGGTAATAAAGCACAAACAGAAAATTGGATAAGAGCTACAAAAAGAAACATGCACGCACTAACGTCACACACTGAAAGTCCAAAGTATGTAAACTAACTAGAAGCCAAGTAACGTTACAGCATGAAACTGGGTTTTCAGGTCCGACGGAGCCTAAAATTGCTAAATTGTTTCTGTTAACCAGTCGCAGCACGGCTATAAGCTATTTATCGCCTGCAAAACTCTCTATGTCAAAACCGTGGGGGGAAAACAGATATGGGGGGAAAATGCATGGAAAAAAGTCAAAGCGCTCGAGCTGTCCCACATATTCGACGTCACAAGGTGAAACGGTAAGCTAGCACAAAGCTAAAGTTAATGCAATGCTATGTGCTAGTGTCGCATTGACGGGCTTATCTCCAATGCAATGCTGTTTACTTATAGGACATCTTTTGTTAATGTTCGCACTACGTGTAACTTTACTAATGTCACTCTCCCTGTAACGTCAGCGGTCTAGCTAAAATGTATTAAAGGGTATTCTTATAATGTCCGGTAATTTAAATATTCACCTGATAAATACAGTTAATTTATACCTCTAAACCTCTAAAAACTAGTGATGTTACGTGCTCGTGCTGTGCTTTTCGTACCGTGTCAAGCACATAAGCATCCTAAACGTTTTCCGTGTAGCGCATATGTTCTCTTAATACACATCCATGATATCGATGTTATTTAGGGCTTGTGTTGTTTTAGGACAATGACGTCACTGGTGACGCCAGAAGCCCTAACACAAGTCTTCTTCTTCGGGGCCCTAACACAATTTAGAAAATGTTGTTCCTAAATAAAACGAATAAAGTCTACCCTCTCCATCATTTTCCTAGTTACACAAACAAATTCCCTGCCCTCTGCCAACTTTACACGCACATTTACTGCCACTTCATCAATGACGGCTTCGACCTAAAACACACGGTTTTTGCCCACATTAAATAGATTAGATTAATATTATAGATTACAGATCTTTGAGTTGCGCAGTTTTTGTTTTCGTTGAGCTTTGCCACTGCTGTGCACCTGATACTCTGTTTAATATCAGGAGCTGTACAGGCTACTTCCCATTATATAATGCAAAGATTATCACATGAACAATAAGACAGGGAATTGAAAGTCACTTTTCACCTGAATATGGCTAAAGTAGCTAGAGTTACGTTATTTTTAAACATGAAATACGTTAACGTTACTCAATTTGAGATAACTGAAAAAGTGCAACAGAAAAGAAAAAAAATGGACTCGAGATTTCAACGAGGTTTATATTGCTGTAAACATATGAAATAAATCATAAAGTACATTCCAAGTCAGTCACTTTATGGCATAATGAGAGGATATACAAGTCAAAGAGAGACATAAACGGAAGGCTACTTTAATTTGACTGACAGCTCAGTGAACATAAAGCAGTAGCCTGAGACGTGTGAATTGAACAAATTAATGTTATTCTATTTCTATCTCCAAGATAATACTGCAACTTACAGGTAATGTCTATACACATTAGTGAATAAATAAATTAAAATGTAACAACCAAACCAAAATATTCATATACACAATTGATCCCACTTATTCATAGGGGAGAAATTAAATATTATTTAAGTTATTTACAACCCACAACTCACATTTTGTGGATTTTTATGTAGAAAAATAAATAAAGATTCAAAACACAGCAAAGCTAAGGAGGGGCATCACAGTGGTCCTAGTCTTCATTGATTTCAGTCCTCGCATCACTTCATCTGCTCACACTTTGTACTTCTCCTTGGCTTGATCATTCAGTATACAGATGTGCTGTGAAACAAATGAAAATAAACCAGAGACAAGTCAATTCATGTTTTTCACGCATTTCTATTGTCCAGAAATGAGATTTTCTGTTCAAATTCAACATTTTGTTCAGCTAGTCCAGGGCTGTAGTTACCATTGAGGGCACTAAGGTCATGTCCTCTGTATTGTTTTTTAAAGAGACCGTTTTACCACCTGAGGAGGTCTTTACATTCTATAATTAACCACAAAATAGTCATGGACTTTTTAGATTCTGAGAAAAAATGTAATTAAATTTGAATGAAGTATAATTATTTAGCATTCCTCCACCACAAAAGGCATTTTTCACATTTTGACATGTCATGATAGCATATTAATAACATTAAAGATGGTGCAGTTCTATTTACGTGTGACAAAATGTGTACTCGAAACAGCAGTAGTCATCCAAAGGAAAAGAAAGAAAAAAAAAAAAAAACTATTCACAGCTACAAAAGAAAACAAAAAATGAGGATTAAATATTTGGAAAAACATTTTATTTTCTCTTTGTTTACTTGGTAGTGGCGTTTGATTGATAAACATCATGCATGCGTCACATTTCCTGTTTGAACAAAAGAGTAAACTACACTGATATTTTGTATGCCAACTGCAAAAACTGTTATCTAGGATTATCAGTATACTGTGCAAAGTGTATATATTAAAATGTAGCATGGAATTTGTTTAAAAAGACGTCCATCCTCATACTTTTCATCTTAAAAGGTCCCATGACATGGTGCTCTTTGGATGTTTTAGTGGTCCCCTAATACTGTATCTGAAGTCTCTTTCCCGAAATTCAGCCTTGGTACAAAATTACAGCCACTAGAGCCAGTCCCACAATGAGATTTCCTTAGTATGTGCCATTTCTGTGTCTGTAGCTGTTGAGGAGGAGAGAGGGGGGGGGCAAGGTGGAGGGTGGGGGTGTGGCCTTGACCAACTGCCACTTTGCTCGTTTGAAAGCCATGATGTCTCTCTCTCATGGGCGGGCCAAATTCTCTTGGCGGGCAAAGCAGAAAAAGGGGAGGTAACCTTGCTCCTTATGACCTCATAAGGAGCAAGATTCCAGATTGGCCCGAACGCATATTAATGTTAAAAAAACTCATAAAGTGAAAGGTTCATGCCATGGGACCTTTAAGTAATCAATTGCAGCAAACTTACACTAAGATCTCTGAAGTACTCATTGTAGTCCAAAGCATAGCCCACCAGAAAGGAATCTGGCACCTCGAAACCAATGTCTGAAATAAAAATATAGACACCACCACTGTGAGTCATATAAAGAAAACAGACAACTTCTTTTAAGTGCATTAAGTGAAGTAAAACTGACAGGCTGACCTAAAATGAGATGCGGAAACATTTACGGTTAACAGAAGCTCTGTCGTGAACTAATACATGATGCTCTTTTACCGTCTGTGTAGAGTTGTACTTATGCTGTCAGTGCTATGTAGTGGGAAGTCAAAACGCCTACAGTAACAGCTGTCCTTGAGGGACAATCTTAAAAGAGATTATCCAACTCAAACCTAAAAGCATTACATAATCAGAGACAGTGTGAGCAGGGGGTTTTCAGGCATGCATTAGTGCATAAGTGCCAGGCTCGGCTATATTTGGACTACATTTTCCTGAACTCACTGTTAATCTTGCATGGAAAACAGCTTTATTAAATAACACTTTACCAGCCCTTTAAAGAACCAGACACACATGTGAGTGACTGGCATGAAATGAGCATTAATATGTTTTTATCGCACTAAAATCATCTCAACCTAGACAATCATTTCTCTTTTTTATTGCACTATTTGCATATGCTGTACATTTCATATTTTATATATTATTACTGTATATTTGTTTTTATTATATATGTCTAAAGTATTGATAATATATGTTTTTTATTGTTTGTATACCTGGAGTGGTAACGAAAATAATTTCCCCCTGGGATTATTAAAGTATTTCTGATTCTGACAACACTTTATACATTACATAGCATTTTTTTCAAACCAATCACAATCGTCTTGGGCGGCGCTAATCACCGTACGGAGCAACAGCGCCTCTGCAAAATAGCCTCGGGAAGGAACTTGTTTTGGTGGAACGTGTGTGTTCAAAGGTTGTTTTAGTCGTGCAACAGAAAACTCAGATTGGACAGATAGTCTAGCTAGCGGTCTCGATTTACCCTGCAGAGATCTGAGGAGCAGTTAACCATAGTCCTCATTAATCCACCGGAGTTTAAAATGCCAACACAAAGAAAGCCCAAGATCACAGACATCCAGCCTAAATGTGGGTCATCCGGCGGAATTTCCAGCGGCACCGGAGCAATCCCGGAAGTGGAACGTTGTGAATATAGACTATAGATAATACGTCTTAGTGTGAATTGAGTAAAGAGGCACTCACAGTCTGGTCTGTACCCTGAACTCCTCGGGGTCCTCTTAACCAGAAGGCTGGAATTACACAGAGAAAACACAGGATATTTGAAACAAAAGCCCTAAAAGAGATGTTAACATGCCAAAGAGAAAAATAAGTTGTCACTGCAACCTTTTCAGTGCAGGTTTTAATCCTGACAGATGGCACCTATTGCCTGGTACACTCGCACAACACCTTGGCCAAACAGGCTAAGTGGTGCCAATGAATAGAGGTTGCCTGTCTTAAAGCTCAATTCACAGAAGGAAAAAGGATTAAAAGGATTCTGAATAAGTGAAGCATATTGTTTCTGAGGATGGTTAACTCTGTCGCCTCACAGAGAGAAGGTTCTAAGTTGGAGCCGTTCTGTGTGGAGTTTGCATGCTCCCTTCATGCCTGTGTGGGTTTTCTCCCACAGTCCAAAGACATGCAGGTTAGGTTAATTAGTGACTCTAAAGAGTCTATTCAGCCCCGTTGTATTGGGTGGCAGCAGAAAGGTCGGTGGTTCCTATCACAAAATCTCAGCAAGATAAGGAACTATGTGACTATGTGGGAAAAAAGTGTTTTTTGTGAGTAGTATGTGAATTGGGTAAACTGGCAATTTAAGAATTTTATTTAAATATATAGTTCAGTTAAGAATTGTTATTCACAATGGAAGCTTGGCAAGAGACATAGTGTCGATAAATGATTATAGGGCCAACATCAAAACAATAGAAATCAAATGACCCTACCCATATACAGTAGATAAAAAATAAAAAAATACTATATTTTATGCAAGCATCAGAGGAAACCCACATTGCTTCAAACACATTTCCTGTTTCAACCTGCTATCGGGAATAAATCAGAGAAATGGCCTCTACTTCCACAGTGCAGTTAAATTAGTGAGGCAGATTAACTCTTAAGCTGCTCCCTCCCTCCATCACATCTCTAAAGCAGTCCTAAAGAAGAGCGTCCATTAGCTAAGAGCCCTGTTATATGCACTCGCTCTATGGACATACCAGCCAGTTACAGTGAAGGTCTATAATTCAGCCTCCTGGAGGGTGCCTACCTTACAACTTTAACCATCTTGGGATTGCATTCACTCAGCAGGGAAAGTAACGTCTGCATCGTCCTTCCTGTCTCCACAATATCCTTTTTATAATGCAGGACACAGGAAGTGGTCACATTAAAGTGGAGGCATAAACATAACATACATAAAAAATATGACATTTATATAACTCATGTACAAAGACTTTGGTGTTTTATCTCCAATTGGTTTTACTCTAAAATGATGTCTTCCATTTTAAAACAATGAACAAATGCAATAAACACAACACAAGGGTTGGGTGACATGACAATGCATATTGTGAGATGATGTGGATTTTTCAACGATAGAGATGAATGCATTCTGTTTATGCCAAGGTATTTATATCATTGTGAACAGTATTGCAAATCAGTGAGCAGGATTTATGTATGGTAATATTGAATTGGATTGAAATGTCATTTACAATATCATGATATACATTTATTCACAATATAAATTCACATAAACTGATTTTACGATATCGCCCAAAAAAACAGACTAAAGAAGAAAAGTCTTACCTCGACAATCAAAACATTCTGCAGAAAAAAAATGAAAAAGGACATTTGATGAAGTATACAGCCATACAAGACTGTGTAATTGAAGTATTTCTGCCTGACAAACACTTGTGGACTAACCTTGCCTGAGAGATTGGACAGCTCATCCCCTCCTATGACTTTGACACTGTTTGTTGACTGGTCATTCTGGGGGACACAAAGAGGAGACAATATCATTACTGTAACATTATCCGACTCGTCTTATTTCTTTTGCTAGAATCCCCAGAAAAATCCTTACCACAAATCGTAAGTTACGACTAGAGATCGAGCGATTCATCTGTTTTGCCGATTAATCGGCACCGATAGTTGATAGGTGGAACTATCTTTATCGGCAAAAATCCATACCGATAGTTTTTTCTGGTTGCATCCATTACATTACACAGTACGCGAGAGCTGAGAAGGGTCTGCTGGCATCATGCATTACAATAGTGGCCTCTAGAGGCGAAATAAAAACTATCACTGATGCCTTGTGTTGTTTATTTTCGACACGTGTTACTGCGCGCTGCACGGAGAGCACATGCTGTGCGTCAGCAGGAAAAGTTAACCCTCTCCTTGATTTCATGTTGTTTATGGAGAAGGAGAACCAGGAAATGAGTCAGGGGAAACGCAACGCTACCAAGCCACGGCCGAGCGTCGTGCAGTTACATTTTTCGAGAGGTGCATGTCAGGCTACGGCGTAGGGTCCGGCGTAGACGCAGAGAGGGGTCTGCGGGGGTACGCCGTCGATTCGACGCAGAAGCATAAAACAGCCTTAAGACCGAGGTGATGGTCTGAGTGAGGTCGAAATAGATCTACATTTACTATACATTTTTAAATGTTTACTGCAGTGGCCCATTTCTGATTTAATGAGATTGTTCTCATTTGTCACCCCATATCACACACCTCACATTAGCACAAGTGCTTCCTGGAAATTAAATGAGAAAAGGCAGCTTACACAGTAGCTCTTCACCCTAATGAAATCCACTGTCAGGGGGACTGATTTATCACTGTTCTGGTTCAGTGCTTTAATGTAGTCCAGGAGGTCTGCGAAGAACTTGTATCCTCCTTTTAGCACACACAGAGCTACAATGTGGTGTCCCCCCATGTCCCGGATTATGTCGCGGGCCAGGCGCTCTGTCCTGGATCAGAGAAGTAGGACACACAAAATAGTAAGGGCAGGGAGAGAAAGAAAAAAAACGATGCAATGGTGAATGCAGTAGGCCTACAGTTTTTATGGACAAGGAGGAGATGCTTTACATGATTTTGCACTTAAACATAATTGCTTACAATGCATTTCACTGCACTGGACATTTAACCCCCTGCCTCACAAATCCACATTCAAATGCACTTCAGGATGTGGGCTACAGTGATTTGTTAGACAAATGTGGCAGTGAAACAGAAAGAAACGTATGACTTAACAAAAATACCAGAGTCCTTTTTAATGTTTGTTGCAGGTGGTGATTGGTTTACCTGTCCATGATAAGCCCATGGGGGATGATCACCTTTTCCAAATCGTTCTCATAATGTCTGGGGACACAGAAAAGGTCCAGCTCATGGCCTTTCTCATCATCAGCGATCTGAAACACGAAGAAGGCGCCAATATTTTCAACTCCGTACAAAAAGGTATACAGTTCTGACAGCAACGCGCGCCAGAGACGCGTCATCACAGTAGTCTCGCATTACTAGACCTTTCTCCACAGCGCTGTGGAGAAAGTGAACCAGAGTGAAGCCATTCCTTGCGCCCCTGGCAACGCCGAGCCTCTCAACCACCTGTTTATACATCCATGGTTTATTCCCGCACACACACACGACTGAGATTTGAGGGTTAACGGACATCAAACGCTCATTTAGTGTAGCACAATTGAAACACTCCAATATTGATTGGAAGGCTCGTGCCACCTGCAGTCTATCAAAACAGGCCTACATTGCACGGAGCACAACCACACCCTGACAAGTGCACTAGTTAACAAATCCCCGAACAAGCCAGCAGCAAACAGTTTACAGCCTCACCTGCAGATACGAAGCCATGTTACCTGCGGCGGGTCCTGTTCAGTCGCAGTGAAATATCTGAAAAGTCATGCTCAGGTGCTGAGTGTGAGAGAGAGGTAAAGAGCGAGAGGGAGGAGGGTTTGTTGACTGGAGGTGGCACGAGCTGCTCTCTTCTTCACCGAATGCTGCCGACGGACCGCGAGCAGTAGCCTATGCTATGCTTCTTTGCCGGGGTATAATCCCTTTACGTCAGAATCCAGTTTACATTCCCGATAATCTGATTTGTCCGACGCAACCGGAGGTTAAAATGCGCCACTGGTCACAACTACTAGGCTACTGCATGTTTTGGTAACGGTGACAAGCGATGCAACTGCGAACGGTTTAAAGAAGCGGCAGATGACGCAGTTATAAAAATATAACTGATGACAGTTCCGACTCCCCTCACTAAAAGCACTACACTGCTCCCTGCGCGTGGTTATATTGCATCATGTGCTCTGTAGCGAGTTTAGAACTGTACGGATTTTTATAGACTCTTGTAACCCAAATACACCGATACCTACTCACTATTGCATCACATTATTTATTTATTTATTTATTTAATTTATATATATATATATATATATATATATTTCTTAATGACTTCTCACTGTGTACTTCCAGCACATGCTTTGGCTAACTTGTACTTGTATGTATATAATAATAATAATAATAATAATAATAATAATAATAATAATAATAATAAGCCAATAAAGCGAATGCAAATTTGACTTACGGTTTAATCTCTTATGAAGTGGTATTACCATATTTTATAGATCTGTTAGTTTTGCCATGTTTGTATGGTATCAATTGTGTTAATGTTAGAGTCATACTGCCTTAATTTAGAATGTTTTAATAGGAACAGTGAAAACAACCCATTTTTTTTTTTTTTTTTAAATGATCCCAATTTAATGAGTGATACAGGAAACAGAACGTTTTCCATCTTACAAAAAAAAGCAACCCCAGGTGTTGTACAACAGCAGGAGCACAGGAACTATGAAAACAGAATAAACATGTTCTCATAGTTCAAAACACCAAAGACGCAAACATCATCATCTTTGTATGATAACAGTCTTTATGAGTGCCACTAGTGACCATGAGGCCAGATCTCAAATGACACCATTCCCCTTATAGAGTCCTACTTTTAGCCTGAGACCCACATACAGAACTGTGGCTGTGGGCAGAAAGTAGAGCACCATCCAGATGAGATGACATGATTTGAGAGAAGACCTAAAAGGGAGAACACTCATTTTTTCTTCTTCTCATCTTTCTTGGCACCATCAGCTTTTTCCTTCTCCTTGTCTTTGTCCTTATCATCTTTTTTCTCTTTGTCGTCTTTCTTCTCTTTCTTGCCTTCCTCCTTCTCCTGTCCTTCCTTCTTTTCTGCGTCTCGGTTGGAGATCTTGTTGTTGATCAGGTTGTGAAGGGCCACCACAGAGCGTATGAGCGAGGCCAGGTAGACCACCAGCATCTGGTCGTTGGTCTTAAGGTAGAAGGCTTTTGTGAACTCCTGCAGACAGAAACAACATTCAGCAACACAAAACCTAAAGCAATACAACACACATGTTCATACAATATGAAATGAACAAGAATATAGTGGCTAAATAATAATTATTGAGATTACAAGCAAACTGCTTTCTGTCATGCAATTCTACAAAGGAATGGTGAAACCATTGGACAAAAAAAAGTGATAAAAATGAAGGGAAAGTATTTTATCAACTAACCAACTGTAGATAACTTTTTTTTTTTTTTTTTTTTTTTAAATGGAATTGTAGAGTTCAAAGTTCATCACAAAATTTTATTTGGAAAACAGTATTGCAGTAGCAGTGTGTCTCACTTAATCTGACTAAGTTTGCCCTCCAGTGGATAAAATGAGAATCTCAGCTCAGTTTTCAGTTCAGTTTTTTTTGTTTTCTTCTCCACATCTTTGGTTCACTGAATGATTTCAAACTTGTGCAGTAGTTGTAATTGTGCAGTATTTATAACATACTAAGTGTGCTCATTGTTAAAAATCCAGTCACATAGGATAAGCAAAATAAACAAAATGTCACTTAAATTAAGTAAAATTACAATTACTACAATTCAAAAGACACCAATGGTTACTAAAATGCTTACATGGTAAAAGCCCCTAAAACATAAACAACATACCAGTAGATTTACGTCTGGCAGCAAGTTGAAGACATCCTGCAGCTGGTAGATGATCTGGTGGTTGATGGGAAGTTTTCCTGCCGTCACTCTCTCCAGGTAAGAGCGGATGTCCAACAGCTTCGAGTTGAGCCCCTTCAGGCCGTGAACCTGATTTGTGATCCGTTGCGACAGGGTGCCCACTGTGGTATCCTTGATATCTCTGTATATGGTATGTAGCAGATGAGAGGTGAGTGGGCATGAGTATGAATGTCTTAACACATTGTGCAAGGAGTTATCATTTGTTGATAATTTTCATCAATATGTCCTTGCACTTTTGGTAATTATAGTAAAGTAGAAGCAAAGTTGCATTTATACTTTGTACTGTAATAATTATTTACTGTGGTGACTAAAATGGCTATTACATGGTTAACAGTAGCCCGGTTGACACCAGACCCTTCTCAGTTGTAACAGAGTGGGTCTGGGGAATGTTCCTTCACAGCCCATTTCCAAAAGGGCATCACCAACGGACACTGCTCAAATTCCTCTGTGTGTGATCAAATAGTCCTTTCAGTGTTTCCCACAGATTAGAAAGCAATTTGTGGTTGGGAGGAGGACAGCCCCATCAGTTTGGGAAACGCTATTGACGTTACATCCACATTACAGGCTTTACAGCATCCATACATCCCTCGGATGTATCATAAGATAATACCATGGATGTATTAACAGAACACATGGTGAATTACAACCATTAGTTATATCCATTATTACAGCTATAGGACCTCGGGAGAACCACCGTCATATGAGCATGCGCAGTGCAGGGCGACATGGGCGGGCGCAGTCGCGCGGGTCTGCTCCAGGTCTGCTCGCGTTCATTATGCGCGATTCATCATGCCTAGTTTAATAACTCTGGATTCGGCTACTATTGAATGTTAAAAATGTTAAACACGTGACCTTTCAAACAAGGACCCTTTAAGTGTTCGGGCTGGTAAGTTGAAATAGAAATTGAAATGATATAGAAGTTTCTTTCACCATGCAAAGTCTATGGGAAAAGTCTTTCTGGGCCAGAGGGGTGCAGTTCCACCGTTGGCCGCTAAGCCCATGGTTGCTTTTAGACATGGCGCTGTTCCTGGGGGCTTGGTTCCAGGGATGATCTCGCTGATCGAGACAGATGCGGTGTGCAGGGAGGGGAGGGGCTGTGTGTGTGTGTGTGTGTGTGTGTGTGGGGGGGGGTGGGTGGGGTGTGTGTGTGTGTGTGAGAGAGAGATGGAGGGACAGCAGGGAAAGGAAATGCAGCTGAACGAATACGTTGCGTGTTTTAAATAGCAAAATAAAGAATAACAAAACGCAATATGTGGCGGTCAGTGTTGATTCTGTGGCGCACCGCCACAAATTAGTCTATGTGTGAGAAACACTGCCTTCAACCAATCAGACCAACGACCCGGGTGACGTAGCAGCGACAGCGGCATCAACGGGTTGCTGCGCTTCGATGGCCGTCATGTTGAATGTAAACAAACAACGGTTGCAATTGGTGCCTCGATTTGGAAAAATTCGAAATGGGCTTGAACGGGCTCTTGGCCAGACAGACTTGCAGAGCAAATCTCAAATTTGCGGGAAGTTCGTCAGGGTTTTCCCAGGCTAGGTTAACAGCGTAGCAAAGTGTGTGAATCAAAGGTTTGTTTAGTACCTGAGCAGGTGCTCCACACCCACTTCCTCAGCTTCCTCAGCTCCAATCTCACTGGTGACGTGTTCAAATGTCTTGGATGTTGGAGTACCGTCCTACAAATAGCAAATCACAACAATGAAAATACTTGAAACTCTAAACCAAAGTTTGTTTTCAACTAGCATTACAAAACTGTTCAAATAAAAGTGCAGTGTTCGAAACCAATAGATGTGACAGGATGATAACACTGCAGTACAAACGGTCACATTTCACTGGGAATACTCGGACCAAAAAAGAAAAACTACAGCCCTTACAAAAGGCCTCCCAATTTACCTTGTGGACAGATTAAAATGTGCAATATGTAATATATTTACTGTATTAAATCCAAAAATGACCACAATATGTCATCTTGTCTGACAACAATGCTAAAGCCAGTATTTTCTCCTTTGAAATTTACGTTCCATGACGGAATGTCTGTGTTTTGGCCTGCGTGTTGGTATCGACTGACTATTTTAACAGCTGGGCCGGGATGCCAGATATACCAGTAAAAACACAAACCCAGCGCGCTACAGCTGTAGTACAGCCATGGAAGCAACAAACAAACAAATGGGATCAACGGAAACAGATTACACCCAACCTAAGAAACCTCAGCATTTCTAAAAAGTTGCATGATCAGAGACGTAATTAAACCCAGGTATAATATTGGAAATTCTATGAAAGCTGGAGACAGCTTGGAGCCCAAAAGGACGCAGAGTTGGCCAATTTCCTCTTGAACAGGTAAGCATTAGGCTTCAGGCTAATTTATCACGGCTACTAGGGACAGGCATGTTATGTAATTTCAACATTTGTGTACTCACATTGAATTATATAGAGTACTTGAATTGGTTACTCGCAAAAAAAAATTGAGACGGCCAGTGAAGTGATCCCGACTGGTCCTGGCTAACGCCGCCATGCTAACACACGATAACTGCTAACATTACCGGAGGACCAGGCAAGCGGGCCACGGTCCAACCACTGTGACAAACCTATGACAGAAACCGCAAGTTTGAATTCATCATAATGGAAACATGCAATTTAACTTTGGAAAAACAACCGTGTAGCCTGTCGAGCGGCCGTAGCCGACCAACGGTGAGTAATCTTAAGCCAAGAAAGTGTGTCCGTCAGTCAGGTAGAGAGGACCATGAGTTTGTAATGCGTTTAGCGATTGTTGCCGTAACTTTAAGCCGAGACAGTGCGTCTGTCAGTCGGGTACAGAGCTTCGCATGAGCGTGGGCTTTTATGACTCAATATAGCCAGCATCTAACGTTAGCTACGCCGCTGTGATGTGGAGTAATGTCTGGCTATGTGAGACAAGCATCTAGCAACATTGTTGGATGCTGCGTTCTCAACCTTGCAACCTCCGTGAACCTTGAGTCTGGGGAGGAGGGGCCGGGGGAGACGACTCTCCAGTATTTTGAATTTGGAATGCAGTAACTAGTTTAAACGCTGGCTGTCAGTATTACATATTGCACCTTTAAATACAAAGAGTAGTCATAAAACCTAAAATCTCCAGACTTGTGTCCAGGAAACCCTGCATGCATCGTCACCAAACTCACACAAATGAAAATGTATTTATTATGTCATTTATAATTAAATAAATAAATGCTCACTCCAAAACACTTTTGAAAACAACTAGTTTTCAGTCTGCTTTAATGCAATCCATGATTCACTTACATCATGTATTTCCTCCACAGAGATGTATGCTTCTGTGGGTAGACCAAGATCTTTGGGCTTCACATCTATAATGACTAACACCTGGTAGGATAAAAGACAAATATATGAGCGACTTATTCAACATCAGAATGAATATAAGTAGAACAAGGGGATGTCTCAACACATGCAAACTATGCAGAGAAAAACGTTAAGCAGTTACATACCGAGTTGGTACAGTACTGTTTGATGAGCTCATTGATGGCAATGTCATTCTTATGCAACTTGGGTCCTGTGTGGTACCATCCGACTATTCTTTCTCTGGCTGAAAACCAGGGAAGACCGTTATTCACAAGTATAAAATCAGGGTTACCCCATCACGTAAAACAGGGATTAGGGAATAGGCAGTGCCTTACCATTTACTTTCTTGAACATGCCATACATGTTCTCCAAGTAGTCATGATCCAGGAACCACACTGAGTCATCCCTGTCATCCTCGTCAAATGGCACTGAAAAGGAACATTGACAATGAATTAAAGAAGTGACTAAATCTGTCTGTGGCAGACTTACATTTGCTGACTTTTAGTATAATTTTGCTTCATATAGTGCTGTAGCAGTTATGAGTTGACCGTAAAATTCTGTTTAACGCATATTCAAATATCTTAAGGGGCCATCCACTGTTTTTACACATAAGTCTACTACCTACTACTCAGCCTATGAAAACAGTTGAGTAATGTTTTCTGTGGCTGTGGAGGAAGCTTTCTAAAGTTCTTAAAAACTCTGAAATACACATTTATAACAGAAGGCCTGCTATACAAACTGGCGTGCATAAAGTTTTAAATATGTGGGTATTTAGCAGGCAGGGAGGGTTAAATGAAAAGATACAATTGAGTTACATTACAAGAAGTGAAGGACCATAAAGGACTTCACTGTTCTTGATTGAACAGGTTTCTCTGAAGCCCTCCAAAAGGCTGTCACAATGTCACTCACCTGCAAAACTATTTGAGACGTCAAGAACTTTTTTATGCCATGATCCCAGAAGGACACCGACCACTCGTTTCTGATTGCCAACTTTTCCTATCCTGTAGATTGAATTGTCAAACAAAACAAATTATATTGCCATAATTTTGTCAGAAGTGAACGCTATGACTCATAAACATAGTCGTTAGCTTGGATGCTACTGTAAGCTAAGCTAATGCACAAATACGTTATCCATCGCTAATTAAATGAATGACTATATGATACCATTAGTGGGTACGTTGTAGCGAGTTCAACTACTATTCAAACCTAGTGTATTATTGATTCGTTTAAGGGTTTAACAAATATTGTTTTCTAACACTGGCTAGGTGACGAACGAAACTGATTTCACTGAGCTAACTAGCTTGGTCATCTCTGCATTCATTTGCAATGGGGCTCTGACTCAGCAGGGCTAACATTAGCTTAGCAGCAACGTTACGCTCCTGGACATTTTTAACTTCCAAATTGACATCAGGACTGAACACAAACATTGAACTTACTGACCTGTTAAAATGATCAACCACGCTGAGCAACACCAGTGGGTGAACGACCACATTTTCCACCGCTAACTCCGGCATTTTTGCAGTAAAGATAACAGCTAACAGCCCACCTCAACACAACGACGGCTACGCTATACACTTCCGTTTACGTATGACGTTTCTTCCGTTAAGCTTATTCCCCTCTTACTGAATTTGATTTGATTTGTGTTGTTTTATTTATTTTTATGTAATGTGTCCTTTGTATTCTCACTTTATGTCCATCATATATTTTTACATACATTATTTTTTATATGCGTGTGCTAATGTTGTTTATAACTGTATCTTTATTGCATTTTGTCATGGGCATTTGGCATTTTGTCAATAAACATCGTCTCTTCCGTTTCTCTTGGCAACAGAGAGACGCGGAGAAAAGGCAGGGGAGTTGTGTCAGCCGTTCACAGACATAATGGCAGGAACTGAGCGCGTAAGTTATTGTTTAGCTAGTGCATGGTTTATTTTCGGAAGCGTTTTCTTAAATTTATTAATGAACCTATTAATTCTTATATTAACGTTAGATAACTGAAAACACCGAAGTTGCATCAATTACTTTAACGTTAGCTAACTTACCCTACTGTAACCTTGCTAACTGAAATAAAATCAAGCATCCTTACAGTTGCTGTTTATTAACTACTGTTTAATTAGCTAGCTAGCTAGCAGACTCTGTGAAACGTACATTTAATAAGTGGGTGTTTTATTAATCATCTTCATTCTGTCCTGCAGGAGGAAGTTGAGGAAACACTGAAGAGGATCGAAGCCCATAAAGGTGTTATTGGAACAATAATTATCGATGCAGAAGGTAAGCCAAAAGTCCTAACGCTAGCTAAATCTCCAGCACAACAGTTTTTTTTTGTTGTTTTTTTTTTAATCTGGGACATAAGGTTTACAATATTGTATGACTAAACGTTTGATCTTTTCAGGTATTCCCATCAGAACAACTTTAGATAACTCCACGACGGTTCTGTACGCAAGACTTCTTCGCCGCCTCACGATGAATGCCAGGAGCACAGTGAGGGACATTGACCCTCAGAATGACCTCACCTTTCTCCGCATTCGCTCCAAGAAACATGAGATCTTGGTTGCACCAGGTGAGTGTGTAATAGTTAGATTTGTATTGACTTAATAAACGGCCCACTGAAATAAACGCACATTTACAGCCAACAGCTGTAACTTAGAAGAGGCTCTGTTTTTACTACATTTGTCTTCTTTTATGTCTCTGCAGAGAACGACTATCTGCTGATAGTCATCCAGAACCCATGTGAATAGCTTCTGGACATTTCCATGAGAGCCTTTGGTTTGTCACATGGTGGTGCTTTATCTATAGGCAAAATATCTTTTTTCCACTGTGTTATGATGCTTCATGTACTGCATAATCCCTCTTCTTCTACTTGGAACGCAAGTATGTTGCCTTAATCTTGCCTAAATAATGCATTTTTTGTTCTACCTTATGTTTTTCCTTTCATTTTATGTATTTGTGTTGATATTGGATTCTGTAAAATAAAGCTGCTGGTACAATACTTAGGCTACTAGATCATCCCTGTTGATTCTGATGGGTGACATATTCGATGAAAACCCTGACATTCAGACAATTAAGAATTTAAACTATGATTTATAAAGATGTATAAAAAAAGCTGAGGTAGCTTTAAATAGGACTTTATATCAAGAGAAAAAGATCTAAGTGACTTTAAAAGAGAGATTATTGGGCCTCAGGAGCTTCAGTCACAAAGACAGATGAGCAATCCTTTTGACTGGAACTGAACAGTCTAAATCTGAATCTGTACATGCCTGAATGCTTGGCTCTGTGTGGGGTTCTGATGGCTCTGTGCTTTGAGTTACATTTTCCTGCCATGGTGTGACTGCTTGTCCCACAAGGGTCCCTTGAAATCAACGCAAAGTGATAGGGCTGTGCAGTTAATCGAAATGTAATCGTGATTATGATTTCGGCTCCCAATGATCACAAAAACAGAATAATCGAGAAAAACTATTATTTAGCTCATTACGTTTTGCAAGTAAACTGAAAAAATAAAGTTTAAATAGGAAAAGTATTAAGGCAAATTTCAGTTGGTTTTTTTTTAACAGTTGATTTATTTAACGGTTTCCACTGTTTAAGTTCAATAATTGCAACATATTTCCAGAAGTCAACGAGTAATGGTGTTAAAATTATCGTGATTTCAATATTGATCGAAATAATCGTGATTATTTTTTTTTCCATAATCGAGCCGCCCTACAAAGTGATCAATCACTTTTATCCAGTGGTGGGAGAAGTATTTAGATGCTTTACCTAAGTAAAAGTCATAAGTCCTGCATCAAATATAAGTTAAGTAAAAGTACTTAAAGTATTATCAGAAAAATGTAATTAAAGTATCAAAAGTAAAAGTACTCACTATTCAGAATGGGCCCTGCAACCTCGCAGGGCTTCCATTGTTACAACACTTATGTTGATTTTGTTGAACCTGTGGGGGCAAGGAAACATACCCACTTAACATTCTAAGTGGATAGAGTTTGGTGAAATCAGGTAACTCCTGCCTCAGCCGGGGTCATTGAAAACACCTGTGTGGGTGTGCAGAAGCTTTCATTTGCAAAGTTAGATACAATGTTTCCCTTTGAAATGTATATATGTGGCATAAGATGAAAAAAAACTCAAGTAAGGTGCAAGTGCCTCAAAATTGTACTTAAGTATTATACTTTAGTAAATGTACTTAATTACTTTCCACCACTGCTTTTATCCAATGTTGAAACATCTTGATGAGCGTGCTCATTTCCAGGATGACAATTCCCCCATCCACATGACACAAGAGCTCACTCAATGGTTTGACGTGTATGAAAACAATGTGAATCATATGCTATAGCCTTCACATACACTTGATCTCAACCCATTTGAGATTTTGCAGTGATACTTGAACCAAAGAAAACAGACATGGCATTTGTTCCCGAAAAATTGCTCAGAGTACCTTGGAACTGATATGGAATGAGAATGAACTCTCCCCAGATAAATGACAATCACCGATAAAAGACATTTTACAAATATTTTAATGTAAATTTCCATCAGAATGTACAGCAATATATGTTAATAAATAATTCATCACAATTATACAGTCTAAATAATACATTACATGACAACTGATTGAAACAAATATGCAGGATTTCACAGCAAGTAGAGGAGACTGAACAGGTGACGCAGGAAGGTCAGGAGATTTGGGGAGATTGCTACTGTAGCTTGTGCTTGTAGGAACGGGCTCCTGGGATTTTATTATTCAGATGGAAAGGGGCAGAAATTATAAATATGTGTAATGTGAATATTTTTTTTTAATCTGAATTGAACAAAACAAATCATCAAAAAAGAAAGAGGTGTATTTCTTTGTTATCCACAGAGGGATAGTGACATTCTGATTTTGATGTCACCCATAAACAATTTGTTATGAGTATCAAGTGAAAAACATATCCTGTATCAGTTTTGAAAGTCCTGAATTGGAACTGAAAAATAATTCGTTTTTTTTTTTTTTTTCACTTTTTCAACACACACCTTCAAAATGTCTAAAAGTACTGTAGTTTCACTCAAGTGATGCCAATTAGTAAGACCATGTGCAGAATGTTGCAATAGGCCTTTTACAGGTACCAAGAATTTTTAAAATATCACAAATTCTATTCTCCAAGTTTTCTTAACATTTATAGGCATGTGGAGGGACACAGACTCAGGGATAAACCGTCTGAGCAATCGTCATGACAACTTCATAATGTGTGACAAGAAATGACATTTGCCAAGTTGTCTTCCAACCCCAAACATTTTGACATCACATAACATGTTTTTCAAATACAACTGTCCTAACATCATTCATTTATTCTGACCAGCAGCAATTCAAACAAAACATATGGCTTCCCATAGGAAATGGTTAAAACAATAAAACATACAAAATTCTTTGTCCATTACAAGTGACATTACCAATGGAAAATTTATTTAACTTAAAAAAAAAAAAAAAGAACTTAATTGATACCATTTGCCATTATATAGATTATATCTTTTAGATGTTTCCTATCCTCTGGAGAAGCTTTACCAGCACCCAAACAGCTTGATCTTTCAGATACGGTGCTAAGTAGACAGTACAACATTATACCACACATAGGAGGGTCAAGTATTTACTCCCAATTCAACTTCAAGTGCATCCTATCAAGTTTAAGGCCTGAGGTGTGCTTTGATTCCTTGACTCAATTTTCATTCTCTGAGTATTAACCAAGTGACCACTGCACGCTTAGTCTCTTCTCATTGGTGTCCAGAGAGGCTACAGATGTGTGCCGAGTGATACATCGGATTAGTGCGGATCGATACAGTTTTTGCACAAAATTGATATGATATGAGCTAAATGGTGAAAAGTCCTTAAAGCTGACTCAGGGACTAGTGGGAGTCATTAGCGTTACTGTGACAAAGATGCTGTTTTCACCTACACGGTGTTGTTACAATCCATAGGCAGAAATGATAGAGAGCGTGAATGCCCAGACTGTATGGTCACCATGGTTTATGGTTACCGTGGCAAACATGGCAGGTAATCAGTTGAATCTGGCTCCAGATAGGTAACATATACTGGTTGCCCAGAAGAGGTAACAAGACAAGGATTCAAGTGCTTCGAGTGCAGAGAGTGGTCTGGCTCCAGTCCGTCTTGTTCTTGTTACTGTTCCTTCGCTGTCAAGAGGCGTATCCGTCAGGGAGTTGGTGTCAGAGGTCACCTCGGCGTGTGCCCGTTGACTTGCCCCCTGCCCCAGTGAATGTTAGGTAGCGTCAAACACCTCCTGAAGTGCTCGAGCTGGGCCTGCAGTCTCTCCCTCTCCTCTCTCACGTTCTGCCTCTGACTCACCAGCTCCTGACAAACGAAAGGACGGACACAACTTTTGTTACAGAGCCAAGGCTTTCTGCACTAAGCTGAATCGCTTACAAGTATAAACAGAAAAAATGGAACACTGACATTAAAAGATGAAGGGAAACAAATCTGTATGCAGATACGGTCCCAGGTACTTACCCCCATAGTGAGAGAGAGCTGCTCTGCAGTTCTGGTCAGATTGTAATTCTGTGCTTCAAGTCTTTTACATTGCCCGTGAAGAACCTGCCTCTCTATACTCCATTCTGTACAGAGAGAAACACACACACCACAAATAAGGGGAAATTATACCTATTCTAATATCTCTTTCACACAAATGATCTGAGGGTAAATTGTAGTCCAGACCTCTGACAAAAATATTTGGGCCCTCTGCGAAAGGTTTTTTTTTTTATATAGTTTGCATCAAAACTTCTACATGATGCATTTTTTAAAATCTACTGCACTGATAGCAATATAAATACAAGGCTTGTAACATCTAATAGTAATCATTGATTTACATCCCAAAAACAAATAGGTAACACCCTAACAGAAATGACGTGTTTTTTAAAAAGAAATTTCTTAAGTAACAACAGCAGCACTTCATCCATTAATGAAGGTCACTGTTTACTGAATGTGGATAATAATCACATCTCTAAAATCTCCAAAAGGGTTTATGAGGAAACCAGTTGTTCAGTGTAACCTTTAAGCCCTCTGAGACAAATTTGGGCTACAAACAAAAAATGGCTTGACACCGACTCACCATCCACATACTCCTGGTAGGCCTCAAAAATAGCTTCGATACCCTGCCACTTCCTTGGATTTTCTTCCATCTCCTCCTCCTCTTCCTCCTCCTGACCAGACTCCTCCTCGTCCTCATCAGACAGGTTTTCCCGCGGTCCCAGAGTGTCCCTGCTGGCTACAAGGGAATGGAAGTGATGGCCGTTGACGTGTGCATGCTGAGGGGCATGGTTCAGAGGGGAACTTTTCAGTTGAGTGACGTTGTGAAGCAACGAGCGGTCGGCCTTCATGCCGGCCTCAGGGACACAATTTGAAACTCCTTAAAAGAAATGAGTGAGACAAAAAAGGCCAATGTGAGCTTTTGCAGCCATTTTTAGAACCAATTTGGTTACTAGTATCCATTTCAACAGCTAGGATATTACATGCAAACACCACTAGGTGGCAGAACATTGTCATTTTAAAATTCACAATCAAGCCTAATGGTCATGCACCTATGGGAGTGAGTGGCTAACCTTTGTTCTGCAGTGTGTTGTGTGTGGACTGCAGCACGGCCTGGTGGAAGTGCTGAGCAAAGGCCTCAGGTGTGAACCTCTCCCAGGGCCGATTCCGTCCATTCTGCACAGGATTGGGCTCCTTTTTCTGAGGAGAAGCAACAACGCCGTTTTGGAGGCCCTGGAGCCTCCCGTTTGGCTGAGCCTCCATAAATTCAGCCTTTTCATGGTGAGGGGCCAAGGGTGGAGGAATGCAGGCAGTGTTGGTGTCCACGGAGGGTTTGAATGTGTCGTTATGGGGTAGATGTTTGGGTTTGTGTAAGTAGGGAGGGGAGGGGCTGGGAGAGTCTGGGTACAGATGTCCATTTGGTTGACTGGGCAGAGGGGCTGAGGAGTCACCTAAAAACAAATTTGTGCAGTTCCTTAGAACCATTTTGCCATTTTAAACATGCATATAAATATGTGTGTGTGTGGGTATTTTCTAAAGTGTCTGTGTGTCTCACCAGTTGAGGGAGCAGGAGGACTGCTACACGGAGGTAAGGGATTATATCTGAGTGTGTCTAATGTCACAGTCTTCCTCTGAATGGCCCTCAGCAGCTTTTCTGTCCTGTCCTTATCTACAGAGAAAAAGACAAAATGACAACACCTGTCATTCATATTTGAAAATAAGGCTTAAAATATTGACTGGCACAAGGAACTAACGGAAAAAGGTCAGCAAATGGGTGACTTGAGGTAACGTCCAGTACATCACCATCACAGACAGACTATGGACACACACATTTAACAAAGGCTGATTCTTTCTACCAGCTTTCACCTAAAAACATCAAGGGGGTTTTCAGAGGAGAAGATTGGTTCATACAGATTTTAACCCAGATTGTATGTTCGTATTCATCCAAAATCTGGTTACCGTAGTTCCCAGTAAACTAGGTCCTCTATGTTGACAGATGAGAAAATGCTTCCGGTAACAGGAAATTAAAAGAAAAATTGAGAGGGAGCTCAAATGAGCTGCTGATTATGCCCCAGCGTCCCTATGAGCAAGTAATGAACAATAAACGTTTAAACAACAGAGAGTTAGCCCTGCAGACAGTATATTTAAATCCTGGATTTTTTTGTATTATGATTTGTCTTAAAGATTTTCATGTTTTTTTGTAAATAAGTGGGTAAAATTAATAAAAATAAAAAAGTCATGGAAAGTAGTGTTTGTTGCAGGGTTACTGTAGTTGTGACATACATATATTACCAAAACTCATACAGTATATACACTGTGTGCATATGTTTTAAATGTGTATATTTACATTTTAACATTATAATAGTTTTACAATTCGTTTAATAAGAAATTCATACATTTTTAGCAGTCTATACTATATTTTGACAGGCTGTGGATTAAAATCTACCCTTGCTGGAGAAAGTAGAAAATCCTGCCACAACCTCCTGTCGAGATGCTTCCTCACTTTATTTTTTTCTCACCCCTCCTACAGCCTCGCCAAATAATAAAACTGAGAGAAACTCAGTGTCGTATTTTTCCACGGGGAATCACCAGCACTGACTGAGAAGAGAGCAGAGTAGCACGTAGGATGTGTGTGGATACTAAACAGGTTGTTACCTCTCCTCTGCTGTGGGCTGACATGGGAGAGGTTGAACATAAGGAGAAAGTCTTTTTTCTCATCCAGTTCGGCGGTGCTGTCCATCTGCTCGGCAGAGTACGGCGTAGTTAAGGGAGTTGTAGGTGTTGGAGGTGAAGAGGCCTTTCTCTTGCCCCGCACAGCCGGCGGAGAGACGCTGCGCTCTCTCATCATCCTCCTCCTCTTCCTCCTCTTTCGCGCTAGAAGCTCATCGCGATGGGCCACTGTGGTCAGACCACACACACGCAGGAAATCCACTTTCTTTGGAGAGAGATTTGGGCAGGTGAATATCAAACATTTTCAAACCTCGTATGTATGTATAAAGTGACGTTTATGCACCTCGGAGGATGTATCCAGTTGGAGTGGGGGCTGTTTCGTCACTCTCCTCAAATGGGCTTTCACCTCCTCCTCGTCACTCTCATCATATGACTCATCCAGGTCATAGTAATAACCTGACAAAAAGAGAGTAAGAGAGAAATCATATTTCATCATAAAGAAATTGTCAAAGTATATATAGTCATCTCTTCTGCCTACTACACCCCCCCCTCCTGCCCATAAATCCCTTCTCTTTCCTCTTTATCCTTCATCAGTGTGCTCACCTCCCTGTCTGGCCTCCCTCCTCCTCTTCTCCTCCAGGTCCAGTTTGCTGAGCAGCCGGCGGTGCTGCTGGAGAACCTCGTCATAAACCAGCATGCTGTCGGGCGGCTGGCCCTGTTGCTCCCTCGCCGGAGACGGAGAGGCTGCCTGACACCGTCCCACCAGGTCAGTGTAGGTACCGGAAATAGACGGAGGCACACAGGACCTCTGGTGGAGGTTATTGACGTGATGCCGGTGATAGAGGCTCTGGATGGCTCTGTCCTGCTCTGCCTTGTTCCAGGAACCTGCTTCTTGTAAACTAGCTCCCCTCAGTGAGGTGTATCTCTCTGTGCCTTCCCCTCTCCCCCTGCCTCCTTCTTCCAGATTCTCCCCCCAGCTCAGGGGGGGCCTGTCGGCTCTGGTCAGTCCTGGAGGTGGCCGACTTGGCGGTGTAGGAGGGTTGAGTTTTCTGCGCGAGTCTGTGGGGGTGTCGACGAGGGAGGCTGGGTTCCACAGTGTAGTTGGAGGGGCAGGAGGATGATGGGGACCTTTAGGGGAGATAAGGGGAGGTGGAGCACCGAGGCATGGAGGTAGATCTTTGCTGCCTGGCTTGTGATGGACTGAATTGGTTCTGTTTAGGAAAATAAAGAGCAAAATAAAATTCCATTTATATTCAAAAACTCACCACACAGAGTGACATTGCAGAAGTTTAAAATGTTAGTATAAGACATTTTCTAAAATTAATTCTTTTGACTCTCTTTTCACCTGTGACTGTCTCTCCTTAGCTCCGCCCCTTTCCCAGGTGACCTGAGGCCCATCTCGAGCGGACCCTCCCTCTCCTGCCCTTGCCCCCGTTGTCGTGTTAACCACGCCGCCTCGCTGGCCCTCTGAGTCATCATGGCAGCTGCCAGAGCTCCATGGATCCCCCCAGCAGCAGCATGATGCTTCCCCATGTGAGAAGGCACCAGGCTGGGCACAGGATGTGGGATAGAGCCCCTGGAGGAGTGAAGGCCAGGCTGCAGTGACAGAGGTTTGGGTGCTGGGAAACCTGGGTGCTCAAAGTCCTTGGTTTTATCTGGAGAAACAGTGGAGTTGGGAAACCATGAATTAGTTCTTAGACGTGTTATGCCGACAGCACGTGTGTGTGTGTAGACAGTTTGATGATTCTGATTTATTCAGACATCATTCAGCATCTTACAATGCGGTTCTGACAAAGGTGGAAAAGATGATGGATTACCAATAAAAACTTCCAATGAAAAGTTCCAAAAGAAATGTGCATTGCAGCATTGTGTAGGTTGTTTACACACTCACATTTCATTAAGTTTCAATACATACACTCCTTATATCTTTATTCGTAGTCCATAAATAAATCCAACAGATTGGACTGTGCCATAATTCAAGTGTAAATGTAGAGAGAAGAAATAACTCTAAAAGTCTGCAATATTTATGAGGACCCACAATATGAAACAGCATAGCAAATTATTACAGCCGTACCAGTTGGATGGAAAGAAATATAAATATTTTCTTAAAGGTTGCACTATTATGGGTCGACCTCTAGCTCACCCAGTAAGAGCGTGCGCCATGTAGGCTGAGTCCTTTGCAGCGAACCAGGTACGAGTCCGACGTGTCATCCCCACCTCCCTCCCACCTTTCCTGTCTATCCACTGTCACATATAAAGGGGAAAGCCCCAAAAAATAATCTTAAAAAAAAAAAAGGTTGCACTATTATCTGGTGTATGGTATAATTCATCTGCCATAGTTGAATATTATTTAAAAAAAGTTTCAACATGCCACTGAGCCACACAAGTGCATTAACTGTTTCTGCACGACTGACTTCTGTGCTATAAACAACAGTAGGTCTTGTCCTTATCCATTTACAATAGTGTGAATGTCAATCTGGTAAAAGGAAACACACCCAAATGAACGCAAAAGGCACATTATCCAATCTTCAAGATTCATAGTATATTATATATTATATATATTCGTAGTATACTTTACACACTGACCCATTTAAGAGACATGGCATTCAGCAAGTCTGCATTAGTTTAGATTATGAGATATCTTGTGTGCCAAGTTGTTACTTTGGCCTAAAGATGACACCAGCTCGGGAAAGCATATTTCAAGTTAATAAATTTGCCCCAATGGATTATATGAAAATAAATTCTGGCATAACAGTTATGCTAGAGGAGAGGTCAGAGCATCACCATAACCATAAGTAATTGTCCTTTGGGGGCCATAAATATCAACACCAAATTCCATGGCAATCTGGCCGAAACCAAAGTGTTGGACAGAAACATTTTCTAACCAACATCAGCATTCTTAGGCCTCACAGTAGCAGGACAAAAAAATGGTTATGGTTTATTTAAAAAACCAAAAACTAACTATTGAAGGGTTTCTCTCCTCCCCTATAAATTCCAATGAGTAAAATTTAACTCAGTCATCTGTATTTCATGTTGCTTCTCCCTGAGTCCGGACTGTAACGCTATCTAGTTGTGTATGTGCCTGCATGTGTGCACACATACATCAGTGTGTGTGTGTGTTCGTGTGTAGGTACCCAGTCTGTTCGGGGTCAGCCTCTCCCCTGGCCTGGCCCTGTCCTCCAGTGGTGCCCTCCGAGCCTGCAGCTCAGCCAGGTAGTGGCTCTCGGCCGCTCTGACCATCTGCTGATGTCTCTCCCTCTGCCTCTCCTTCTGTCTGTCCAGCTCTCTCTCCCGCTCCTCTTCCCTCTCTCTCTCCCTCTCCCGCTCTCGTTCCAGCCCTGCCTCGCGCTCCCTTTCTTTTTCTCGTTCACGCTCTTGCTCTCTCTCTCGCTGGCGGAGCTCATTCTCCATCTGTAGCCTGTGGGGGAGGTTGACAAGTATGCACACACACGCACACACACACACACACACACACACACACACACACACACACACACACACACACACACACACACACACACGAGGGTGAGAGATGCAACACCCAACATGAGGCAGATATTAACCACACACTGGTGAACCTCACACAAACATTTCTGCTCCAACATACACACACTTGCAGAAACACACAGAAACATGCACACACACTCTCCACTTACCATGAGGAAAATAATCCATACACAGCATGACTGAGCAAGAGCAGATGAACACTTAATAGGTATCCACAGGAAAAGGACACACACACACACACACACACACACACACACACACACACACACACACAGCAACAATCAATAGCACACAAACAAACCTACAGGATACGCAGGAGCCATTACAGAACCAGACGATAAATACCATCCATTTCAAACACAAACATTTCCCCTGTGCATTATGCCACAGGGGAACACGGTGTATTGTGAAACTGAGAAAGGAGCTCAAAGTGCTGAAGGAAAATGGAGAGAAAGAAAGAAAGAAAGAGACTTCCTTATGTGTGAGATTTAATGTATGCACTGGCTTGCATATTCATGTGTATGGGTGTGCAGTGTGTGTATGAAGGGCAGTGTGTGTGATGAGTGTATAGGAGGCACTGTGGGGTGTGTGCTATAAATATCACACACTCAGCAACCTGTACCTATCCTGCAGAGAGAGATTACACAGCCCTGCAGACAGAGGAGAGAGAGAGAGAGAGAGAGAGAGAGAGAGAGCCCGAGAGAGAGAGTGTGCATGCATGTGTGTGTTACCTCTCAGCTAGCGCTGCTGTGTGGTTTAGTTCTCCTGGGTAGCGGCCTCCAGGCAGGTGCAAGTGGAGGGCAGAGGGGTGAAGAGGAGAGAAGGCGCCCCCTGCAGGCACAGAGTAGAACTGTGACCGCAGCGCAGAAAGACACAGGGACTCCTCCATCCTGTGACGGACAGATGGACAGATGGACACAGGCAAACCAGTCAGACTATATCTGCACATGCCAAGTGTGAAAAATGTAGGGGGGGAAAAGAAAAGAAGAAGAAAAGAAAAATAAACAAAGAAAAGGTGGACGATTATCTGATATGTAAAGGTAACATTGCAGCAGTGAAGATGAAAAGATGATGTAGGTGTTATGTGGTAATAAACAGAAAATTGAAAGAAAAATACAGGTAGTAAGTTAGAAAATGAAAAGGGGTGTTTACAAGAGTACTCCTGGTCTTTAACAGAACGCACCATTTTTTCATTGTATTCCAACATAAAGTAGAGACGATAACACCCTGTGTACATGTGATGAACTTTTCACCACTGCTTTGAATAATACTTTGATCTGTGTGTATGTAACATGCTATTTCTAATTTTGAGAGCACACATACAGTGAGCACAGAGTGAACTTCAATATAAGTATATTGAAATTAAAACATTTTGATTGTTTAATTAACTAAAGTACCCTTTTAATCAGTTGTATTCATTAGGGCTGCAACTAACGATTATTTTCATAGTCGATTAATCTGTTGATTTTTTTTCTTGATTAATCAATTAGTTGTTTGGTCTCTAAAATGTCAGAAAATTGTGAAAAATGTGGATCAGTGTTTCCCAAAAGCCCAAGACGACTTGTTTTGTCCACAACTCAAAGATATTCAGTTTACTGTCACAAAGGAGAGAAGAATTTAAGAGTTGACAACTAATCGATTAATCGATTAATCTTTGCAGCTCTAGTATTTATTCACATTTTATTGTAGCTTCATTGTCTTATCAAAACGCTCTGTATTACACTGTGTATGAACTGTGCTGTTCAAATAAGGTTTCCTTTCCTTGCGGTCTACTGTATGTGGTAATTGTTGTAACATGTACACTGACTTAAACTCCTGAAAACTCATGCATTCTATTAAAAACAAAAATGGGCAGTGAACACAGGTACATGGCAGAAGTCTACCTACAAGATGAAGGTTTGGTGGTGTTTTAGTCATGCGAAAAGATGGCGTGTTTATCTCTGTTACCTTGGTGAACCACAGAGCAGCATGGTTTAGCATTCGTACACTGACGTTTCCAAAATTCCCCTTAGATTTCCCCTTAAAGACTTTGGTTGGATAAAACATGCTGTTGAATAACATCACATGTATTGTAAGTGATGTACTCTAACTGCTTTTTCCAGCACCTCATTTAAGCAACAACAATCTCCTAATGAGAGAAAAAAACCAAACCAGAGATGTTATTTCAATCTACGGCTGCACCTTTCAATCAAATGTCCTGATTAAAATTTAAACTGAAATTCCGTGGGTGACTAAATAACATGAGTGTGAGAGGTTAAGAATTGAGAGGTTAATGTGGCCACGATAGCTCAGTTGGTAGAGCGGGCACATACTGCCTTAAAGTATTACCTTTTGAACGTTTGACCTTTGCCACATTTCAGGCTCAAACTAAAGTATAAAACTGTAATTTTTGTGAAGAATCAACAAAGTGGGTCCCAATTATGAAGTGGAAGAAATTATTGGTATTTCATTTTAAAAATAAAAATCAAAAATCAGCTTTACTCAGTGAGCACTTCTCCAGGTCAGTGAGGAGGATAAGTTGACTAAATAATGTTAGATAGTGTGTGTAATCAAGTCTATAAATGCATCTCTGTGATAGTCAGAGGTGTAAGCGAGAAATATGGAAAGAAACACCAGGAATATGTTGTGGAGAGTTTAAAGCGGTTGGTACAAAAGATTTCCCAAGCTTTACATCAAGGAGCACTGTGCAGCGATAATAGAAATGGAGGGTATCAGACACTACAATGAGCCGGCCGTCCCTCTAAACTTTCAGTCATAAATGAGCTATCAGAATGCAGCAAGAGGCCCATGATCACTCTGATGAATGCAGAGATTACAGTGGGTGGGAGACTTGTCATAACAAAGTTTATGCACAAATCGCCTTTAGGGAGGGAGAGCCATTCTTAAAGATCCATAAAAGTGGAAAGTTGCCAAAAGCCACCTGGGAGACACACAAAAGTGGAGAGGTGTGTGGTCAGATGACCAAACATTTTGAACATGCAAAAGCGTTATGTTTGGGTAAAAGCAACACAGCTCATCACCCTGACACCCATCCCACTGTACGGTGGTGCAGCATCATGGTTTGGCTGCTTTTCTTCAGAGGAAGGAGATGGTTAAAATTGTGGGAAATGGATGGACCAAATAAGACATTTGGAGAAAACCTGTGCAAAAGACCTGAGACTGGGACGAGATTGTCTTCCAACAAGAAATGATCAAAACATAAAGCAAAATCACATGGAAGGTTCAATAAACCCTCCAGGTGTTAGAATGGGTAAAGTAGACCGAATCATGAGAATGTGGGTGTATCCACTCACTGAGCTCAGCTGTTTTGCAAGGAGAATGCAAAAGTCTGTGTGCAAAATGTAGAGTACCCAAGCGACTTACAGCTGTATGGAGGGACAGTATTAATAGGGGTTAATTTTGAATATTTAGTGTTTAAAGTGAAATTATAGTGCATTGAAGAAAGAAAGCAAGTATACAGAGGGTCATGCCTCGACGCAGAAGGTCCAGGGTTCGAGTCTGACCTGGGATGATTTCTTGCATGTCTTCCCCCTCTCTCTCCCCCTTTCATTGCTTTCCTATCATTAAAAGGCACAAATGCCAAAAAAAATAATCTTGAACAAAAAGAATTGAGAGTTTAAGGTGGTATTGTTACCTTGGTAAGGACAGCGGGTGATGCAGGTAGGCAGGATGATAGTAAGCAGCAGCAGCTGCAGCGTGGGCAGCAGCGGCAGGGTCCAGACTCAGGGGTAGAGAGGTCAGGCGTAGGTCTTCTGAGGTGGCGAAGGGCCGGAGCGCTCTCAGGTATTCCTCTGGGACGGCACCCGAGGGTACCACAGGGTGCATCTGCCCAGGCAAACTGCAGAACGAGTGCACACAGCATTAACCTTAAAAACAGTTTGATGAGCTATCAAATGGGTTCTGTTTGATGATTTTTCAGGGTTGTAACCAAAAATTACTTTGCTTTTATACAAATACATAAGGTCAAACTATGAGTGTGTGTTGCACTTACCTAAGGCTCTGTATTCTAGGGTCCTGCATGACAGAGTTGGTGGTGAGGCCAAAGGGGTGAGCCAGGGGGTGAGGCGGAGTCCTCTTATCCTGTTGTGGCTGGGTGTTCTCAGCACCCACCCGCTCCCTACTGTGTCCCTGAACACTCGACTCAACCTGACAGGGAGACAGACAGGCAGACAGACAGCATGAGAGCAGGCTATGTATATCCATTGGGGTTTGAGTGTGTGCTAGATTGAAACTGAGCGGGAAAAAGTTCAGGAAAAGAGAAGAGGGAAATGAGAAGGAGCAACTCCCCCACCCAACCCCTCCCCGAGCTGCACCCAGAGGCTCAGCAGAGTGGAAAAGTGGGTCTGATATGTCATAACAGGTCAAGATCAAAGTGGAAAGATGATCCTAATATCTGGCCAACTGCTCTTTCCTTCATCTCTCTCTCTCTCTCTCTCTCTCTCTCTCTCTCTCTCTCTCTCTCTCTCTCTCTCTCTCTCTCTCTCTCTCTCTCTCTAAGAGCTTCCTACTCAGAGGATTTAGTCGCCACAAAGTCCTTGATTGCTTATAGTACAATCCACCCTTCAAATCACCACAATGACAAAAGCAGTCGTGGGGGGAAAAAAGCCCAAATTACAAAAGTTTCCCAAATTTAAAAGCATTTACATTTACAGCAAATAGTGACACAGCTGGCAAGAATGCATACCATCTGACTGTTTTCTGGGCTTGGCTCTGTCGCTGCTTAATAGGTCGATTAATATGACATGACTTGTGTCATTATTCTAGCGTCTCTCCAAATATTTCAACTAAAGAGGCAAAACGCCAAAAGATCATCTTTAAGGCTGTGAGGCTACTTAGGCACAGCGGTGCTTTGAGCTACAAGCTATGCTCGCAATAACAATGCCAACATGCTAATGTTTATAGCATGTATAATGTTTACCATGTTGATCATATTAGTTATGCGTGTTAGCATGCTAACATTTACTTATCAGCACTAAACACAAAGTACAGCTGAGGCTGATGGGATCGTCATTAGTTTTGCAGGTATTTGTATAAACCAAAGTTTGGGACAAATACAAATTTTGACCCAATGATGGCACAAGATGAAAAGAGAAATTTTGGTCTGGACTAAACCGTTTCACTGACCAACGTACTTGCCATTAATAGACCCGCAGAAAACCTTTGACTACAGTATATTATAAATTAAAAAACATCGTTTCCACTACATTGTGTCAAATCTTGTTGCTACAGCAACAGACAGCAATACAGGTCAGAGAAACCATGGTAAAACCACAAACAAATTGCCTCTTCCAGCAACACCCAATCTGCTACCTTAGTTTTGTACACCACTTGACCTGTAGTGAAATATCTTTGCTTTGAATATGTTTGAATAGTTTTGAATGTGGCACTCATGGAAAGCAGATTCAAACCAGCGATGGACTGTATCTCTCTCACTATATCATCATCCACTGGTTCAAAATGAGAAGGGGAGATGACACACGGAGGGTCTGGAGAGCAGCCATCACATTCCTTGACCTCTGATCCCGCAGACAGCCAATGGCCTTCACAGATGCAGCAATAAACACACAAACAGTCTGTGTCTTTAGCCTAAATCACCCTGTTCTAGGACAAGCTGCGTACAGTAGGCCTAAGGACAAATACTGAATCTATGCACAGCTTTAGAGTCCTCTCTCTGTCGCTCTCCTGCTCATTCTTATTCTCCCTCCCCTCCTTTCTTAACATAGTATTCTCTATTTTCCTGCCTCCCTCCCTCCTTCTTTCTCTCTGAATGTCTGAATGGGAGCCCCAGGCAGGCAGAGCCACAGAGTGGTCTTTGTGAAGGGGGAGAAAGGCTGCTCTGATCCAGGGGGAAGTGGCTACTGTGGGGGCTAACCCCTGCATTGTGTGAGGGGCCTGGTTCCTCGCCCCACCTTAAATTCGCTCACACACCCACAAGCAAACACATCCATAGATGCACACACACACATACACTGGTCCCTCTTCACATCCTAAGCCTTTTGTGGTGAAGGGTCAAGTACACACACACACACACACACACACACACACACACACACACACACACACACACACACACACACACACTCTCTCTGCAGGAAGCTGGACACAATAGGTGCCAGTCTCTGCAGCCTCCAGTGTTTCTTTACAAACCCCTCATGTGTTGCTGAAAAAGACATGGACTGATTAGTGAGAGGAAGAGGGGGTGAGGCAGAGGGGTATAAGCATGAAAATGAAGGAATGAGACAAGACAGAGAAAACAGAGGGATGGCTGGTTTTGACAGTTTGATGTTGACAAGCACTGGGTCTATTTCTTTAATGGAGGGAGCAGCAGCAGGACGGATAAAGGACACAGAAAGAGACAGACGACTCATCTGTGCTAAGAGAACGCACGAGAAAGAGAGAGAGAGAGAGAGAGAGAGAGAGAGAGAGAGAGAGAGAGAGAGAGAGAGAGAGAGAGAGAGAGAGAGAGAGAGAGAGAGAGAGAGAGAAAGAACTGAGAAAAGGAGGAACCAGCAATGCTGGGGAACAAAAAGTACACAATACACAGAGCGAGAGGAGCAGATGTCTTGTCTGGAACACCAGCGTGTACGACGTGTTGATAAACGATATGTCTTACCTGTCGTCCGTCGGCCCTCCACAGGCCGTTGCTGGTCTTGGTGGGGGCAATAGTGACAACTGGAGGGGTGCTGGGGACACCGTGGCCCCTGGTCTGGCCCAGGAGGGGCCCTAATGAGCCCCGCTTAGGGGTGGTGACGGGCGAACTGTGGCTGGTGGCCGGGGAAGAGACTGGGGACGACTCACCACTGAGGGCAGAACCTGAGGTGGGGAGAGAGAGGGTTAATGACAACAGGAGAGGCAGGAATAAACTGCAGCTAGACGGCTGATCAGATTAAAAAGATTTCAGGATCAAACAATCCCCCGTGACATAAAACAGATGGTGCACGAAAAAGAAAAACTACCTTTTTCGTCAGTGTGCTGGCCTGTGACGAGGTAAACAGTGATTCAATCATTTTGATGAAAAGCATTCTGGCAAAATGTGACAGAAATAATGGAAAGTGTAAAAAGGTACAGAAGGTAGAAGAGATGAGGAAAATGGTACAAGATGAAAGTGCGTGACAATTATGCATGTGTGCACGCTAATGAAAAAAAATCAGGTAAAGAGAGAGCGAAAGAGAGATGTCATAAGTGAAGGTGTTCAAAGAGGCTGGGGTGTGACACAACGGAAGGGGGAGGTGTTAAATGTGATAGAGAGAGTATATGTGTGTTGTCTGTAACATTCACGCTACTCTATTACTGTAACACTCACTAACCATGACACACACACATAAACACAAACACATTCAGAGATGGACAGAAGAAGGAAATAATGAGATGAAGAGAAGGTGGGAATGAATGAGCTCATGTAGAGCCTGAGGTACCGTAGTGAAAAAACTACAGGGAGAGAGCAAGAGAGAGAAAACGAGATGATGATGGAGAGAGACAGAGAGAGAGAGAGAGAGAGAGAGAGAGAGAGAGAGAGAGAGAGAGAGAAAAAGAGATCTTGTTATAATTGGCTGTAATTAGATTCTCATTATGAGGAGATGAATGGAAACGGATGAAGGAAGAGACAGCGAGGGAGAGGTCAGGATAGGTCAGCTCTTATTCAACACCTTCATTAGGACACCAATAAGCTGAGTGAGGACACACACACACAAACACACACAAACACACACACACACACACACACACACACACACACACACACACACACACAACTAAAGAGCTACCAAGCGGTAAAACGTTTTACATTATTCCACAAAACACAAACTTGCTCTGTGAAATGATCTGCTTACGCAATTATTGCCACTGTGTTGCAATACAATGTGCAATTTTCTGCCATTAACCCCTCGTCCACATCTTAAAGGACTAGTTCGACATTTTGGGAAATATGTTTATTCATTTTCTGGGGGAGAGTTAGATGAGATGATTGATATCACTCTCATGTCTGTACTGAAGCAACTGCCAAGAGACGGTTAGCTTAGCATATAGACTGGAAACAGGGGGAAACAGTTAGGCTGGCTAGCCTAGCCAGCACCTTTTAAAGCTCACTGATTAGCATGTTATATATATATATATATATATATATATATATATCTTGTTTGTTTACAATCTGTCCACATGTGGATACATTAAAAAGGTTATTGCTCACCTCTGGGATCCTCGGCCTGTTTAGCCAGTTTACGCAGGGCAGCAGCGAATCCAGAGTTTGCAGATTGGGCAACTGCGTTCCCATTGGTTAGTGGGCTGATGGGACTGACAGTAGCCGTGGTGCGAGTTGCTGTGGAGATCATTCCTAATGGTGGTGATTTTTTGGACTCATGGTTCATACCTGAGGAGGAGAGTGGGAGGAAATATGTGAGCTTTGATAAATGGACAAATCGCAACTTGATGTCTCTCAATAAAAGACAGGCAATCCAGTTAGAAAAAGTCTGTGATTCTTTTGTCAACTGAGGCATTTGATTACCACCTCTTTCTAAAAGTAGAACATGTATCTTTGAATCATTTGGTAAGAATATGCATCAGTTTTTGAACACAGTTGGTAAATCATACACATGAAGTGCTCAGAGAGAATGGAGGCGTGTGTGTGTGTGTGTGTGTGTGTGTGTGTGTGTGTGTGTGTGTGTGTGTGTGTGTGTGTGTGTGTGTGTTTCTGCCTTTGTGTCTGGACATCATAGTGAGCACATTCGCGTGGGTCAGCTCCACTAGAGACAGAGTGGAGGGAGTAGAGCTGTGTCAAATAGAGCGGTGACCCTAATAGCAAATCACACACATGAGTGCACACATGTCCATTTCCTCAAGGGAGCCAGCCAACACATCTTAAGACTTCAGGAGTGTCTACACGCAAACATTATTAAGTATCACTGCAGTTTTACACCCTCACAGATGCAAGCATGCACACACACATATATAAACATACACAGCCCCACACACACACACACACACACACACACACACACACACACACACACACACACACACACACACACACACACACACACACACACACACACACACACACACACACACACACACACACAGATAACTAGCAAACCCATCGATCTACTGGATAGTGGCCACACTTAGCGTAACCTTTGTCTTCACCCTCTACCCTCTTACTGACACACTAGTGTTAATTACAGCTGGAATTAGCCAGCAACCCCCTGCCTGCTACAACAATGACCTCATTACCACCACAGCACGCACAACCACCTTTCAAACATGCATACACACATACACATAGCACAGGGACATACACATAGCACAGGTAGAGCAAACAAACAGCCAACAGCAGTAAACACAGTCATGACAAATTCATACATGGAGATTGAACACCATTACTGAATGTTCTGCTCATCACACAGATGATTTTGAAGTGAAAGAATAAAGGGCGGTCAGCTCTTAAGAGTTTGTTATTGAAAGTATTTGAAATCTGATATTACGCCAAATTTAGATGTCTACCTTCTACCTGCCAGCTTTCACACACATGAGCAAAAACAGGCAGAGGAAGCTGCAGAGCGATAAACAGAGTGAGAGGAAGATTTATGAAGGGAAAAGTGAGGGAGAGAAAATGAACAGAAGCCAAATCTTAAAGTAAGTGAACATGA
This sequence comes from Perca fluviatilis, assembly GCF_010015445.1. Taxonomy (NCBI): domain Eukaryota; kingdom Metazoa; phylum Chordata; class Actinopteri; order Perciformes; family Percidae; genus Perca; species Perca fluviatilis. Next base: position 13,367,415 of record NC_053119.1, on the reverse strand, counting down.
AGTGGAGATTGACAGAGGTTGCGGTTTGAAATCATGCAAACCACGAGAGAAACATTTCTTCTGCATGTTTTGAAAATGTAAAACTAACAATTAGAGTTAAATATGATCAAAGTGTTGAAAAAGCAATGCCAGGTTTTATGGCCCTGCTAGTTTCCTCAGTTTGTTACCAGCTGCCACAAAGCCACACAGACAGATAACAAATAACCGGTCAACCTACATCTAACTGCTTTGTATGACACATCTAATGTGTGTAATGTATACAATTAACATGCGTCCAGCTTCTGACGGGTATGATGTGTTTATACGCCAGAAGACAATAGGGTACACCAGATGTATGATTTTCTTTAATGTTAAGTACTCTACTACTTTCTTTCCTTTAGTCACTATTTTCCATTATTTCTTTGACTGCACCTATGTATTTACATGTCATGCCGATAAAGCAAATTGAAACTAAAACAGATAGACAAAAAGGGAAAGAGATGAAGAGAGTAAAAGCTCAGGTCCTGACAGGCTGTGTGTGTGTGTGTGTGTGTGTCTCTGCTGAGCCCAGCAATCAAGGGAGAGATGATAAGACAGTTTCTATCGACTCTTTCTCTCTCTCCTTCCTCCTATCTCACTCACTCTTTCCTCCCCGTCTCTCCTCTCTCTCGTTTATCTCAGCATACTGGAGCTTATTTACCAAAAGTCAACACACGTAATCTCTCTGTTTCTTGCTTTCTTTCTTTCTTTCTTTCTTTTCCCTACAGTCTTTTGTTACAGGCTATTCCTCTGATATTTACTCATGTTAATTCACAAACACACTAACATATGCATGTGAGCATAATCCAAACATGCAAACAGACACACTCACCCTCCTGCTCACTGTTCTCCTCCTGCTCGTCGTCTTTCTGCTCCTCTGTGAGACTCTTTCTCTCTCTCCCTCTCAGCCTTGCAGCTGCTACGTGCTCACGTGACCTCTTTTCTATCCACTTCCCCCCTCCTCCTCCTCCTCCTCCTCCTCCCCATCCACCGTCCCCCTCCTCCTTCCCCTCCTTCTCCATCTATCACCCTCTCCATCCTACCTCCTCCTCCTCCTCCTCTCGTCTCTGTCACTCTTTCTATCTTTCCATTTTCTCTCCTTAGCTGTCCCTTCTCTCTCTCTCTCTCTCTCTCTCAAACTGTGCGCTCTGTCGTTTTCTTTTCTCTCTTCATTCTTCATCCTTCCTCCTTTTGGCTCAAACACTCCGGGGAGGGTGGAGGGTGGTCGGGGGTGGAGGAGGGAGTAGAGAGAGGAGGAGGAGGGTTTAGGGTGATGACGGGGGGGGAGTGTGTGTGGTTTGAGCTGTGTGTGTGTGTGTGTGTGTGTGTGTGGGGGTGTGTGTGGGGTGTGGGGTGTGTGTGTGTGTGTGTGTGTGTGTCAGCGGGTAGTGTTAACCCTCCATCCATCACTCTGTCTCTCTGCTAGTCAGCTCTGTCTGCTTTGGGGACAGGGGTGAGGTGGGGGGGAGGGGAGATTTTCTGACAGTGACCTTTCACCCTTCACCTCTGACCTGTGCTGCCCGGGACAGCAGGAGGTTGGAGGGTGAAACACACAACTGCCCTAAATACAAATTAAGACATTTAACTCCCTTTTGGAGCCTTTTTTTGAAAGTGATGACTGAATGAATAAACACAAGTAAAAGGCCAGTCTAGCAGCCCCATGAGGCTGTAATTCTCATTGCACACCAGAAAACAGTTAGGAGGAATGAAAAATGGAGAGACAACTTTGCTATTAATCAATGGTGGGGCCAAAAAAAAAATTTAAGTTTTGGCTGAGGATGGTGCCATTGGAAAGGCCATGTTGTAACCATATCAAAAAGGTTTTATCCTCGGTAGAGTTGCCATTACAGGACTCTACACTGTCAGTGCCATTTCTGCTAGACTGTGCTTTGAACTTGAATATTTTTTGCAACTGCGATATGATTCATACAGGAAATGATCATATTGCATCCTTATTCTCATTTTCATTTAAAAATGTATAGTAATTGTGGCTGGGTTGGCTCAGTGGGTAGAGCAGGTGCACATATACTGAGAGGTTTATACCTCGATGCAGAGGTCCAGGGTTCAAATCTGACCTGTGACGATTTCCTGCATGTTTTTCCCCTCTTTCTCACCTAGCTGTCCTGTCAAAATTAAAGGTATAGTGAAATGATTTCTGAATGCAAAAAATCTGTTGAGCCACTGTGGAGATAAAAATAAAAAAAAAGTCAAGAAAAATGTCTTGCATGCTAATTTGAGGGCATATTGAGCAATAGGCTAACATCAGTAGGCTAGCCGTGGGTGATTTCAACATAATGACCCAGGGAAACATTGAACATTTGACCAAGGGAAAAACATTGAGAACATAAAACTGTTTGAAAATTCTCCTTATTTTGTCATATTAAGATTAAGCATAGATATGCTCCCATAAGTTGCTTATAAACACAACTGCAAAAATACTTGAAATTTGGAAAATAAAACTTTTTTGAAAGTACCTTCAGGCATGCGACCGTTTATTATGTGAAATTAAAATAGTTTGCATACTAATGCTAACATGTGGTAACATGCATGTGGTGAGTTACAAAAGTGCTATCATGCAACATAGCTACACACATACTATGATTAGGCATGTTAGCATTAATCTCAAAGTGCTGAGGCCATGGGCATTAGTATATTATAATTATATATTTTCTATTTTAGTTTTAAAGTATCCTATCTGAAGTGTATAATTTGCCCTGCTGATAGCACTAAATGAAAAGTTAGTGGGTCAACAAAGTAATTACGATTCATCCTCTGGGAACCATCAATGTCTTTACAACAATTCTTTGCAATTCATCAAACTTTCAATATATTTATTACTCAGGACCAAAGTGTTGGACCAACTGACCATCGGTGCATCGACCAACTACCGTCCATAGAGTCACCAACCTGCCGTGGCCAAAAGATAATCCAGCGTACTGTACATACGCCACAAACTAATAATAAAACTACCAGCTCTGCCAAAATGAAAAAGGAAATCCGGGTGTGACTCTATTTATCCACACATAAACACACCAACACACAATCACACTAGGCTCTGCATGATGTAAGTGATGTGTGACATGTTGAGGCCTGTGTCTTTGACACCCTTTTTGTGTCTCTTACTCTCTCTCTTTCACTTTTGCGCTCTCTCTCTCTCTCTCTCTCTCTGACACACACAAAAACAGACAAACACCGACTACACAGGGGGACTGTGAGGACAGCAGGGGGGGGACCTGCTCTGCCCTGTCAGCTCATTAAAAAGCCGTGTGTGTGTGTGTGTGTGTGTGTGTGTGTGTGTGTGTGTGTGTGTGTGTGTGTGTGTGTGTGTGTGAGCAGGGGTAGGTCATTAGGACTGAAGAAGAGGTTGTACCACACTACCTACTCATTAACCCTCATCACATTGGCATGTCTGACCGTGTGTATTCTTGTGTCGGCTACTGTGTTAACACTTAACATTAAATTGACTATCCTCGTTTGTGTTTACGAACAGTTACCTAACAGTAGACCAATAATGAGTTTACACAGAAACACAGAAACACACACACATTCTTTTAACACAAAATATGCTCTATTTAAGTTTTAAGACATTATTATTTGGGCTCCTACAGCTGATACTAATCATAACAACAGCTACTGTTGCTGTTACAATAGCTGGCAGACTTCTTTTTCAAATTCCTCTGAGAAGCACACACACAAAGAGAGAGAGAGAAAGAGAGAGAGAGAGAGAGAAAAAAAAAAAAAAAAAAAAAAAGAAAGAGAGAGAGAGAGAGAGAGAGAGAGAGAGAGAGAGAGAGAGAGAGAGAGAGAGAAAAGTAGCCAAATGTTTTACAGCCTCTTAAACTTGTCTGTAATAGCAGTCAGAGTGGCGTCAACACAGCAGTCTCCAGGGTTACTCCGGGGGCTGCTAAATGGCTTTACTAGCTCCAGTCACCTTTGCAGTTTCAGTCATAAAAATGAACATAAACATCAGATAAAGAAAAAAACAAAACATAAATGAGCCGTCTGTGGAAATACATCCAAAGACGGGCACATACAGAATTAGCTGACTCAAGATTAAGGCATTGCGTGCGTCACAAAACATATGCATGTGACCCCTAGGGACCAAACAGCCAGTGTGCATTTATGGTCCTGGGATAAATGGAGCAGAAAAACCACACACTGTAATAACCAACACCTCCAGCGAAAAAACAAACAGGAAGCAACATCCAAAGGCACGCTGGAGCAAAGAATTAGCAGCATGCAGCAGGAAAAGAAACAATAGAGAAAGTATGTGAAGTGTAGCAGTCATTACTCTGTTTTATATTAAACAGTGTGTCCACTAGAGCAGAGCCATGTTTACTGTGCAATCATAACAGAGTCACGATGTTAGTGAAAGGTCTATAAATTATCACCGCCACAGCTAAGAGCAGAAATGTGAGCTGTCAGCAAAGACAGGATGGCTACATTGGAAAAACTCTTCCTCTGTTTTGTTTTGTTCTCTTCTCTCCTCCCTTAAACTCAGGCCTTCACTTGCACCTCCTCCTGTCTGCAGGGCACTTTTCCTCTTTCAGTGACCCCTTCTCCGTGTCTCTAATCAGTGTACATGTCTACGAGCTTCTTGTCACTGTCTGTCAGATACAGAAGGAAGATATAAATAGCAGCTGTTTTGGGACCCTTTCTCTATCTGTCCGCGTTATCGTTTCTTTGCCTTGTCATTTCCTCCTCACTATCTCTTTTTCAGTCTCCTACCACTCATTCGACAGCCTCTACCATCACGTCGGCCGCAATACTGTTTTTCCCCTCAGTCATCGATCTCTTCTGCAGCGTGTGGCTCAGTCTCGCCTCTCTCTGATACCGAGATGATGCAAAAAGATAAAACAATCTCTCCGTTTATTTGGGCGCCTGGCTGCATCTGACACTTGCCTGCAGGGTGTGTGTGTGTGTGTGTGTGTGTGTGTGTGTGTGTGTGTGTGTGTGTGTGTGTGTGTTAGCGTTGGTGGTAAAGGTGTACACAGGTCGTCAGACAGTTGACAGCCACAGTTCCCCCTCTTCTGGCCCAGGGCTGGCTCTGCTCACCAGGTGCCAACACCACAGCGGCTAGACTTCAACCATCTGAACAAACACGAGGGGGGAGAACACACACAGACACACACTCACTGCACAAAGGTGTACGAAGACAAACGGACTAGCAGATGCACATAGACTGGCCCGTCAGGCAGGTGTTGGATAAGTATAAAGTGCATGGTGTAATTGAGTTGTGTGCTGCGAAACAACTATCGCTGTAGTAAACAATGATGTTAGTGTTGAAAGAGTAACATTCAAGGTGAAGTTTGGGTCAGCAAATCAGAGAGGAGCTGAGTCTCTGAGGAAATTAAGTTTACAGATTGTATGGATTATTTCCTCATGTATTACCTCTGAATAGATTAGACTGGAGCAATGAGAAAAGCAGCCTTGGCAGTTGATGTATTCCTGTCATCACCTCTGTCCTATGTGTCAGCATGTATACCAGACTTTTGGCTGTCAGCTGTAACAAAATAATTTGCTTTCTGTCTCCATGTTGTGCTTGTCCAACCTGTCTTATTTTTGTCTCAAAAGATTAAGACTATGCAATATATTTTCATTCTGTAGTACAGTATATATATAATGTAGTATCCAGTATGACATCACATTTAAAATATCACAGCTAAATTACAAACAATCGCCAGTCTTGCACTCTACCACACTGCCGCACTACACTACACCTAGTACAGAATGGGACTATTTAAGTAATACGACACTGTATTTAAAGGTGCAACTAATGACTGTTTTCATTGGCTCCTAAACTGTTGTTTCCGAGGTCAAGAAGTTTGAACATCCAGAATGCCTTAAAGTGATCTTGGAAAATTACAATACCATGACGACTGTCTATGATATTGCTTATTAGGCTCCAGAACAGATGCTAAATGGCGAGATTGTTTACTCAAATGCTGTTTCGAAGGTCAAGGAAGTATTATTTTCTGAAATTAACCACTTAATTGTTTTGGTCTACTAAACATCAGAAAATAGAGAAAAATATTCATAGGTCCCAAGGTGACATCTTCAGTTGTCTTGTTTTGTCTGAACAGTCCAAAACACAATGATATTTACAACTATAAAAAAACAAAACATAGAAAAGCAACAAATCCTTCTGGTCATGCTCGAAATGACCTTAAATAAATATCTTTCATGTTTGATAGATTATCAAAATAGTTGCCTATTCATTTTCTGTCAATCAGTTAATGGACTTTACAAAAGTTTCTAATAATATGAAACTACAGGAGATTAAAAAAATCAGATAATTAGATACATACCACTGAGTAGCCTCAATTAATTTAGAAATAAACAAAGTTTTAATAATTTAAAGAAATAAAAGCACTGGGGTTAATCTGAAGCCATGGAGTGTATGAGCAGTGCAGGCTGGGTTTACAGTATCTATATGAGAAGGAGGTAATTAAAGAGATTGGAGGTTTACTCAGTAACCCCTGCTGAGCAGCTGGTCTGCGGCAGGTCAGGAGCAGCACATGGCGCATGGAGCGCGCCTGTGTATGTGTGTGTGTGTGTGTGTGTGTGTGCGCGCGCGCATGCGTGCGTGCGTGTGAGTGTGTGTGTGTTGAACTCCACCTGCAGGCTGTGTACACACACAAAAGCGACGTGATCCGCTTGACTGCTGCTAAAGCGCCCGGCGGCATCTATCTCAACCAAACAATAAAGTCGCTGTTAAAGGTCCCGGATTAAAGAGCGACTCCTCAAACTCCCATGGGTGCTGTGTGACAAACCATCACAAGGAAACTGGGTGACACACCGCTGTGTTTCAGGTCTGTCTTGCTTGTCAGTTAGGCCTTTACCAGGGGCAAACAGGAGCGGTGTATGATCACCGACAAGTTTGACAAGAAAGATAACATAACAAGGAACCGCAAACACCTACAACAAGCCTCACCTTCTGCGGCTGCGTCAAGACAGACAACGAAACAGGAAGTGGAGGATACTAAGTTCAAAATAAGAGCATGCAATTTCCCCTACAGGACGATCAATGATGTCAAAAAAAATATTAAAAGAAACGAATTGCAAGTTAGTGTGATCGAATTTACCCTTGCAATAGGCTACTATCTTTCGTTCGGTTATGTCATTGTGACAAACGCCAAGAACGCTTTATTTTGAAAAAAGGTAACCAGATGCAGTTTTCTCCTGCTGGCTTCACACTGTCCGTCAAGATGAACCAGTTTGTCTGATTATTGCCGTCTGATTCAATCACACACACTGCTCACTTTGAGTGTTGTAGTCTACAGCAGTTAATCTAAAAATAGCCTCAAAGAAAAGTATTTTTTCACTTCCTCCAACAGTCCCTCTGAAGTAGCCTAGACAATAAAATATCAAATGTAGGCTAGCCTACAAAATAAGAATATAACTTCCCATACACATCAAAGCGAAACTGCTACCATAACAGAAAACCCATATAATATAATAATATTGTAAGGTATAAAAAAAGTCATAAGGTCAAGATAAAGTCACCTCTCAGCACCACAGACGATATCCAAGCAATAATTCTGTGACAATTTAACCACCACCAACTTTAAAAGCAGACGCAGTATTATAGGCCTACGCATAAATGAACGACCTTATTATTCACTTAAGTGTAGGCTACAACAAAGCAAACCCCGTTACGTTTTGTAGGCTACTAAAACAACAGAAAACAGGCAACTTACCGCCTCACCAAAGAAAAGACAATCCTCGGGTTTTGCTCATCCTTAGGTGGATAAATTGTGGTTCTGTGCGCAGCGATATATTGTGTGATCTCCCACCACAACACACACCGATGTGTGATGTGGGAAGGAGAAGGACAACACGTTAACTGTCCTTAGGGAGATTGAGAGCGAGCGAGCGAGCGAGCGTGTGTGAGAGAGAGAGAGAGAGAGAGAGAGAGAGAGAGAGAGAGAGAGAGAGAGAGAGAGGCGGGGTATGAGGAGAGGAGAGGAGAGGAGAGGAGAGGAGAGGAGAGGAGAGGAGAGGAGAGGAGAGGAGAGGAGAGGAAGGGAGGGAGGGAGGAGGAGGCGGTGAGCACCTGCTCCACTGATGCTCCCTGGAGAGTTGAGCAATGGAGAGAAGGAAGATGGCCCCAGACTGCTGATACCTCACAGCCTGGACATGTTTACTGTCCACTGGAGACAATCAGATCTATTCAAGTCAGCTCCTCCTGCTGCTGTAAACTCCAAGTACACAGGAGTACTAACAGGCTAATTTCACTCATCATGATAATACCACTAGTATTGATCTACTGCTGCTGCTGACAATAACCTACTACTCCACTGTTTCTACTACTAGTAATAATAGCCTACTATTATTATTATCATCATCAATAGGGGGAAAAAAATCTGGTGTGGTGAAGAAAAACTACAATTTTTGGAGGGAACTTTGAAGTCTCATGGATACACTCAAGTAGGCTACAGCACCTCAAAAATGTATAAGTATGATTTAACTAAACTTAAACCTGCATTAACTGATTGCTTGGCCACTTGGGGGCAATGCAACAAGCTGTAAGCACAAAACATGACATGTAATCACCTTGTGAAGTTGTTATTATTATTACTTGTCAGCAAACATTTGCCTAATTGAACATTTGGAGTCACATTTCAACCTGAAGAATGTAAGTCCAATATTTGCTCTTTTTTGTGGTGTGTTGTGTTGGGGGGGGTGTTTTGGGGGAGGGGGGGGGGGGGGGGGGGGGGGGGGGGGGGAATTGTTTTTTTAGGAGCAAAAGAAACACTGATAAGAGCTGTGAAACCAAAACATTAAAGTAGCCGACTAAAACCAAAGCAATGAGCTGAAAGACGCTAAAACGCTGTGGAACTGAGGGGAACTGCAGAGTCGGGTGATAATTATCTGTAGGTTCATAACTACGCGCGTCATTTGATCCATAAAAAATATGAATTGTAACTGTAGTCTAAGTAACCTAAGAGTTAATATGATAATTTGACAAGAAAACAAGTTATTATTATTGTTTTTTGGCGCTATTCTATTCTAAATTGTATGGAGAAAATACTCACAGTAAACCTACTGCTTTTTTATTCCCTCTGCTAAAGTCACAAACACTGTATGAAGTATCAAGTGAAAACATGTTTATTACCATTCTTCTGTCATCATATGCTATAAGCTCACTAAGCCTGCTTCATTTAGTCTAATATTTCAAAATCTCCCCTGGGCCTCTGTGTCTGTCTGCCTGTCTCTCTCTTTCTTGATCTTCATCTACCCATCCCTCTCTTCACGTCTCCCAAGCAGCTGCTCCACTTTGCAGCTATTTAACAGCTGTTTTGCATTGATTTGCGCTTCCGAGTGCAGATTTCTACCTTGTCCATC